>NW_020868249.1:0-46236 GCF_003369695.1 Bos indicus x Bos taurus
ACAGGAGGAGAAGGAAGCTCCTGGCAATTTCCTAGATAGACTGAGAGAAGCCCTTCGCAGATTCACTGAAATGGATCCCAAAAGTGAAGAGGGAAAAGTGATCTTAAAAAATAGATTTCTCACTCAGTCAGCTCCAGATATCCCCCGTAAGCTATTAAAACAGGCGTATGAAACATATCAGTCTTTAGATAATCTGTTACAACTGGCTCAGACAGTCTATTATGGTAGGGAATATGAGGAAAGAAAGAAAGGCAGAAAAAGACAAAGGGACAGTCAGAAGCCCTCAAAATGGCTATGAGAACCGTTCTTAAACAGCCTGAGAAAAAAGCCCAGGGGGACCAAGGTGAAAAAGGATAGGCTTGCTGTTTCTGTGGAAAGGAGGGACACATCAAACGGAATTGCCCTCAAGCATCTAACCCGACCCCAGCTCCATGTCCGGTCTGCAAAGGACCACAATGGAAGAGATACTGCCCCCAGAGGTGTAGGTTTCAGGGGTAGGACTCTAAAGACAATCAGACTGAAGGTGCCCAGGGGTCCCCACACAAGCTCCAATCCTAATTACACCTGAAGAACCCCAGGTATTAATAACTGTGGGGGGAAAATCTCTGATTTCCTTTTAGATAATGTGGCAACTTACTCTGTGCTTACTGAAGCCCCTGGTCCACTTACTTCCTGATCCACTTCCATAAAGAGGCTGTCTGGACGAGCCAAAACGTATTACTCCGGTGTTTCTGTCAGTTGTGACTGGGATTTGGTGCTATTTTTGCACGAGTTTCTGATTGTACCAGAGTCTCCCTCACCTCTTTTGGGGAGAGATATACTGAGCAAGTTCCATGTCTCTGTTTTAATAAATATGGAACCCTCCCTTTTTCTCCCTTTAATTGAACAAAATGTAAACCCTAGAGTATGGGCTGATGGAAAATCTGTGGGCCGAGCACAAAGTGCTATTCCTGTAGTTGTCAAGCTCAAAGACACGCACTTATTTCCACCTAAGAAGCACGTATCCACTGAAAACTGAGGTTTAAGGAAGGGTTTAAAACCCATCATCAAAAGTTTAAAGGAACAGGACTATTAATCCTGTAACAGTCCGTGCACAACTCCTGTTTGGGTGTAAAGATATCAAATGGTAAATGGAGACTAATTCAAGATTTACAAATAATAAGCAAGGCTGTAGTTCCTTTACACCTATCCTTACACTCTATTGTCTGAAATTCCTGAATGAGCCAAATATTTCTCAGTAATTGATTTAAAAGATGCCTTCTATTCAGTGCCTTTGGAGGAGGAAAGTCAATTTCTATTTGCCTTTGAAGGACCCTATGCGCCAGCTTCTCAGTTAACCTGGCCAGTTTTGCCACAGTGATTTCATGACAGTCCTCACTTATTTTGGACAGTCTGTCATGGGATCTACAAACTTTAATGGCTCCGAAGCAGTGTGTTACATATGTAGATTATAGTTTGCTCTGTGCTGAGACAAGAGGAAGCTTGTCACAAGCCTCAGAAGACTTCTTAAACTTTCTGGCAGGCTGTGGTTACAGGGCATCAAAGGAAAGGCTCAGCTTTGTCAACAATCTGTTAGATACCTGGCCCTAATTATATCAGAAGGGACTAGGGCCATAGGCCCTGAGAGAATTAAACCTATACTAAATCATCCCTTACCTATGACTTTAAGACAATTGAGAGAATTTGGGGGAATATCAGGCTACTGTCCATTTGGATTGCAGGTTATGGGGAACTTTCCCAGCCTTTATATAAACTTATAGCTGAAACTCAGCAGGCCCAAACCGACAAACTGGTTTGGTCTCCAGATACTCAAAAGGCTTTTAAGGTTCTTTCACACTGCTCTGCTGCAAGCTCCCACTCTGAGCTTGCCCACAGGGTCAGAATTTAAATTGTTTGTCACTGAAAGAAAAGGTGTGGCCTTGGGAGTTTTGACACAAACCCAAGGGCCTGACCAGCAACCTATTGCTTATCTAAGCAGAGAATTAGATGTAATTTCACATGGGTGGCCCCAATGCCTAAGAGTAATTGGGGCAGCAGCTTTATTAGCCCCTGAAGCTTTAAAAATAATTAATGGATGAAACCTTACTGTACTGACTTCTCATGATATGAGTGGAATCTTAAATTCTAAGCTTAATATTTGGATGACAGACAGTAGGCTTCTTAGTCATTGTTGTTAGAAGGACCAGTAACTAAGCTTAAAGTTTGTGGAAATTTAAATCCTGCTACTTTCCTTCCTGAGAAGCAAAATGAAACACCTGATCACGATTGTTCTCAATTCCTAACTTTAAACTATGCAGCTCGGGAAGATCTAATGGATATCCCATTAGAAAATCCTGACATGGAAATATTTACAGATGGCAGTTCTTTTGTTTGGGATGGAAAGTGTAAAACAGGTTATGCCGTGGTGACTGCTGAACAGGTTTTAAAAGCAAAATCTCTCCCCCAGGAAACCAGTGCTCAGTTAGCGGAGCTTGTGGCTCTGACCAGAGTTCTAGAATTAAGCAAAGGGCAGCGGGTAAATATCTACACTGATTCTAAGTACGCTTATTTGACTTTACATGCTCATGCTACAATATGGAAAAAAAAAAAAAGACAATTTAAAACAGCAATAGTAGAATGTATTAAATATTTCAGAGAGATTGGGAGACTTTTAACTGCTATATATTGTCCTAAAGAAGTAGCTATTATGCACTGCAAAGGACACAACAGGAATGGGAGTAAAGTAGCTGAAGGTAATCAGCTGGCTGACTGTCAAGCCAAAAAACTGGCACTTTACGAAACCCCTTCACTACAGATGCCCTTGATCTGGACAGGTCCTGTGGAACAGGAAACACCACAATGTACTGAGAAAGAAATAAAAATACATGAGAAAAGAGGAGCAAAGATTACTGATAAAGGATGGTTACAGTCTGAGGATGGACGATTAATAATTCCTGAAAATGCTAAATGGAAAATTCTTAAGCTTTCATTTGGGTGCAGAGAGTACTTACCAGATGGCTTCTTGTTTATTTGAAGGTAAAAATGTAAAGAAAACTTTAAAGAACATTATCAAAAGGTGTGAGGTTTGTCAGAAAAATAACACAAAGTTTAAAAAGCTCACAAAGTCTGGATTACAATGAAGTGGAAAGTATCCTGGAGAGGACAGGAAAATTGATTTCACTCATGCCAAAAGCTAATGGGTATTCCTGCTTACAAGTTTGGGTGAATGCTTTTACTGTATGGATTAAGGCTTTTCACTGTCATAGTGGACAGGTTAAGGAGGTTATAAAGATTTTAACCCATGTAATTGTCCCCAGGTTTGGGCTGCCATGGAGCTTTCAGAGTGACAATGGCTCTGCCTCAGGGGTTGTCTAAAGCTCTAGGAATAGAATATCACTTACACTGTTCCTGAAGACACCAATCCTCAGGAAAGTTTAAAAAAGCTAATGACATTATCAAAAGACATCTGTGCATATTAACTCAAGAGACACAGGACAATTGGATTAAAGTCCTACCCATAGTTTTAATGAGGGCTCAAACTGCCCCCAAAAAAGAGGGACTGCCCCCCTTTGAATGCATTTATGGAAGGTCTCTTACACACAGACATTATTATAGACCCTGAAGCCTTGGAATTAACTAATTATGTAACTCAGCTCTCAGCTTTTCAACAGGCATTAACAGAACTTCGGGAGATGACTCCTGGCTCAGCCTCTGAGTCAAGCAAGCCTCTATTTGAGCCAGGAAATGAGGTCTTCATAAAAACATTAGGGTCTGGGGGCCCATCCATTGAGCCCCTCTGTGAAGAACCTTACCAGGTTATTCTTTCTTTTCCCACAGCTGTCAAAGTGCCAGGAATTGATTTGTGGGTACATCACACTTGAGTTAAGAGGTAGCACCCTGACCAGAACTAAGTGACTTCATTTTATGTCTTTATTTTCTATGCTCTGACTTTATACTTTTCAGATGGGCCTGATAATCAATGTGAGCCTACTTCTGCTGACTCCCAAAATCCTGAGTCTGACGTTTGATCCTCAAGACAATGCCTTCTTGTCCTGGGCTCACTCCCACGCAGCATTTCACAATCAGTCTTACTGCTGGGTCAGTGGAGCACTCCCATCTTAATAAGTGGAAGGCTTCCTGTGGTGGACATCTCCACTTCAAGGAAAAGTCTTTCTCCAAGTCTGCAAATACCTTTACAACAATCATATGGGATGCCTATTCTTCATCTGATGTTATCCAACAACCCTAAAATGGACTGCTGAAACACATTGTACTTTAACTATGGACATAATGTGACGTTTAATTTTGATTATACATTGTCTTGGTTCAATGACTATATCACTACACATAAGGCAAATAGGCCTAGATCTAATGGGTATTTTCCTGACATTTATCAAATATGGGGTGAGGTTATATGGCTAACTCCTGAGAAAGGACTCTAATATCTACTGCCCCTATATGCTGGGAAGAAACAGAGCCATCACCCAAAGTTAGTCAACAACTTAATTATAGTGATTGAAAACACTTGGGATTTTTGCCTCAAGAAATATTCAATGTAATAATTCCCGTGTTTTCCAAACCCAATTCAGGTCCTTTCTTTGTCTCTTCATGGACTGATTAGGACTGGATATCTCATTCAGCTGGTTTGCTCCAAGAGACCTATTGGATATTTGGCTCTTACCTATGGGCATGGCTTCCCCCTGATTGTATATGGAGATGCACCCTAGGTCTAGCCTTTACTCATGGCTTTATATTTTCAGAGATTCCAGAAAAGCCTTCTAATTTACCCCACCTTAAAACTCGGTGGGCAGGGTCTGCATTTCACTGGTATGATTATTTGGCTGCAGTGTTTGTTCCCTCTTTGGGAACTACAGGTATTATGCTACGAATGGATGCTTTGACTACTTTTACTCAACAGACATTACAAGATTCTTAAAAAGTTTTTTCAGCTCTTAATGCTGAACAGGCACAACTTTAAAAGCTGGTTTTACAAAACAGATTAGCTTTAGATATTCTGAAAGCTGCACAAGGAGGAACTTGTGTCATTATTCATATCTAATGCTGTACTTATATACCTGATATGAGCACTAATGTTACTCATTTAACTAAACACATAACCAAGATGATTGGAGCCATGGATATTCATGAAGCCTCAATTGCCTCATTTTGGGAGATGTTAACTTGTTCTCCATGGTGGAAAACTATCTTAATTACAATAATTCTGATTGTTCTATTTTGCTGTTTGCACCCTGCATCTGTAACTGTGTAATTGGAATTGTTTCTAGTCGCATGAATGCTTTTAAGTTACAAACGGTTGTCTGAGCTCCTACAAGTACCACAGTCTCCTCCAACTATTACTTTGGGCCCCTGGATCAGAGACCCTCAATATGAGGGTTAGGAAAATATGTTGCCTTAACAATTTAGGGACCACACCCTGAACAGGCAGGAAGTAGTTATAGAACGAAAATGACACCCCTTTCCCTTGGCAACATAATTCTCCTAAAAGAAAAGGGGGGATGAGACAGTCAATTCCTAGGCAGATTGATAAGAAGTCCAGGGGTCCCCAAGGAGAGAGGGGTATGGAATTCTCAAGGAGGAATAAAGGACAAACTTTCTTATTCCTCTACATTCCTTAGCATTATATAAAATTAATGTATCCTGCTTGAGGACAGGCTCTGGAAAAAAAAACCTTCTGACTAATCCTGTTTTCTTAAGGTGTAAATTATGGGAGTAGGTCTAGTGAGATCTTTACAACCTCCAGACATTCTTTTGATTCACTGTAATAACTAATTAGAGACTATATAACTCCATGGATAACACTAGCAAGGAGGTACTCTTTCTGCCCCCTTCTGATGCCTATGTCAGAAGCTTTCTCTATCTCCTTTATATTTTAATAAAACTTTACTACACAAAGCTCTGAGTGATCAAACCTCGTCTCTGGCCCCGGATTGAATTCTTCCCCAATTCAGGAGGTCAATAATCCTGACGTCTATAAGCATGTCAGCAATAGCCTTCAAGAGGAACCTCAAGCCTCCCACCGCAACTCGAGAAAAACCAGGAGATTCCCCCGTCAACGCAAGATGAGGCCCTTTTCTCTTACAGCACCTAGAGAGCAATCCCGAGTTCCCTCTCCAAACTCCAGAGGAGGCGTGACTCCCTTCATGCAACTCAAGGGGGCCCAGAGATCCCCATCACAACTTGAGATGAAACTCGAGTTTCCTGCCACAAGTCGAGAAGAGCCCCGTGTTTCCCATCTCATCTGGAGATGAGGGCCCATTCCCTGCTTCAACTCAAGAGGAATCCCAACTTCCCCTCGCACCACAAGAGGAAGCCTGTGCCACCTGTTGAAACTCGAGTGGAACCCCGCAGATCCTTCTGCGAGGAAAAAGGACCCCAAGTTCCCCCTCAACTTGAGATCATTCATGATTCCTCTGCACGACCTTCAGTGGAACAGTGAGTATCTCTTCACAACATGACGGGAGGCCAGACTCCCTTGCTGATCCTCGAGAAAAAGCCCAAATTCCCCACCTGAACTCAACAGGAGGTCTGACATCCCTTTCACAATTCGAGTGGAAAGCAGAGATCCATGCCTCAACACTAGACGAGGCCTGACTCCCCAGATGAATCTGATAGGAACCCTGAGATGCCTGTCCCCACTGGAGAGTACACTGACTTTACCGACTCAACTTCAGATGAGGCCCTATTCCACTGAAGCAACTCGATAGGAACCCCGAGGTGCCCCTCACAACTTGAAAGGAGACCTGAGTTCCCTGAGGCATCATGAGCGGGTCCCTGAGGTCCCATCACAACCCAAGAGGAACACCAAACTTCCAGGCACAACTGGAGAAAAACCACAAGATTCTCTCCTCAACGCGTGATGAGGCCCTTTTCTGCTGCAGCGTGTCGAGAGAAACCCAATGTTCCCTGTTTATCCTCAAAAGGGTACTTGACACCCTTTATGCAACTCAAGAAGTTCCCTCAGATACCCATCCTCACTCTAGAGGAATACCGAGTTTCCTGCCACAACTGAAGAAGAGCCCCGTTTTCCCCTCCTCATCTTGAGATGAGTGTCTATTCCCCTGCTTTGTGTGGAAAGGAATCCCGACGTTCCCATCGCACCTCAAGAAGAGGCCGGTCTCATCTGGAAACTCGAGAGGATCCCCAGAGTCATGCCACAATTCAAAAGTACACTGATTTCCCCATCCACTCAAGATTCCCTTGCACCTGATTCCCCTGCACTGACTTGAATATAACCCCATCAACTCACAACACGAGGGGAGGACTGACACCCTTGTTGCACCTTTAGAAAAAGCCCCAGATCCCTACCTCAACTCGAAAGGAGGCCTCATACCCCTTTTACAACTCAAGAGGAAAGCGGAGTTCCATGCCTCAACACAAGACGAGGCCTGACTCCCCTGTACAAATGCCATAGGAAACCCAAGATCCATGTCAGAACTTGAGAGGCTCCCTGAGTTCCACATCATAACTCAAAAAGAACCCCAAGGTTTCCACGGCAACTCAAGAAAAACCACGAGATTCCCCCTTGAACGCAAGATGAGACCCCCTTTTCCTGCAGCACGTGGAGAGTAATTCCAAGTTCCCTCTCAAAACTGGAAAGGAGGATAGACTCCATTTATACAACATAATTTCACTTTCACTTTTCACTTTCATGCATTGGAGAAGGAAATAGCAACCCACTCCTGCTGGGGAGAGATGGCATCGGCGACCTATTTATTTAAATATTCATCAAAGATATAAAGAGTAATAGAATGAGGATAGCTCAGTAGGAAAATTCAGTGAAGAAAAGAGGCTGAATAAAATTCCAAAGCAGGGAATTTACGTCACCTATGAAGGCCGCAGGCGTCCTCCCATTCTCCCAAAGGAGAGGAGACACTAAGGCCTCCCTGGTTGGATCTTAGAAGCCCAGGCAAAATTAGTAGGCTTGACGAGCTTCCCTGCCTCAGAGGAAAAACTTCAGCCAGAAGTAGAAAGAAAGAACGACATGAGGAAACCAAGCTTTGGTGAACAAGGCCCGCACTTTATTTTCCAAAGTAGTTTTTATACCTTAAGTTATGCATAGAGGATAATGGGGGAAGGGGTAGAGTCATGCAGTAAGCCAGGCTTTCTTCCTGCAAACTTATCATATGCAAAAGTTTAGGTGATTTGCATCATCTTCTGGCCTGGAGGCCTGTTAACATTTTAAGAAACTTATTTTTCTCTAAAGGTGATTATTCTAAAGTCAGGCACCACCGTCCAAAAGCATTAGATAAAGTTGCATTCCTATAGGGCAAAGGTGTGGTGGGCTATAACAAGAAAAAGAATTAACTCAAGAGTCCAAGGTTACAAACATTGAGGCTACTACTTACATTTCTATACACCCATTATATCAATCAATACACTGCCAAGGACACAGTAGGTAAGGGATATGGAGACTTAGCAGCAAACATTGGCCCAAGAAGTGAAAAAACCCTTTACCAATACAATTTCTAATCAATCTTTTAACTACTCAAAGGAATCTGTGTTTAGACAGTTTAGAACATCTCCTGCCTCTCACAGTTGGCAGGCTCTGAACAATCACATGTGTCCAGAAAAACCTATTCAGGCAGGCTAGAGGATTTCCAAAGGAGTTTGTAGGTTGAAACACTCTCACACCCAGGAATTATTAACTGGAGCTGTAAGCTAACTCTTTTTTCAGAGAGAGGTAGTGGGGGACAGCCCACCATAAAGTCAGAGGTGTAGGTGAAAGTACAAAGCAGAGAGTAGGCAGACTCTGGTTTTGTGGGTAGATGCTCAAGAATTTCCAGGGGGACTCCTGAGGCTTGATCCTGCCTTTGCGTATGCCGAGCCTCCTTCCTCATGACCTTTGCCACGGGCAGAGCTCCTGCTCCTGGCATCTCCCCTTTTTTTATTTCTTAAAACAGCCAGATGCAGCTCAGTCGCGAGCTTCTGAATGTTCTGCCAAAAATCCTGACAATACAAGGAAGAATGATTATGAGAAGATTAGACAGAATGTTTTTTCCAGAAATTAAGTTAGAGAAGGTGTGAAAAAAGTCATTAGCTACTCCAGCGGTGGTAAAATCCAGTTGAGAGTGTTCCAGGGTCTGTATTTGATTATGAAGTTTCCCTAAGTCCAGGCCAATGTCAGAGCTGTTCCAAACACCTGAGATATGATTTTTGATTTTTTCCCATTCATAATCTGTCTCATTTACCTTTAAAGATGTCACGCATATCCACCAGTAATTAGTGTGGCAAGACAGCCATTTTCACTTTTAAAGCCTGTAATTCAGTCCCAATATGCATTATTGCCTCCTCCAAGGCATCTACCCTCATCTCCAACTTTCTATCTATAGCTTCCTGTGTTGCTAGAGTTAGAGAAACATTTTTAGACATGGTATCAACAAATTGGGCAGTATGCACTTGTTGAGTCAATGATATTGCTGCCACAGTAACAGAAGTAATTGCTGTTATTAAAGCTGCTATTTCCAGGATAAGCAAGCCCACAAACTGTCACGATTGCATTAAATCCTGTAGTTGTTGTAATACAGCAAGACCAAAATTATCATATCAATAAGTGGTTACATCATAAGATAAGGTGGACGTTGTAACACTACAAAGGAGCAAACATTATATTGAGGGTTTAAACAAGATGAGAGCATGCATTGTTCACAAGTCACTACATTGGGTCCACCAGTGAAAGTCATATGTACATTAAGTTTTCCAGAATCGTTGGTAAAGAGAAAAACATAAGGAGAGGGTAGACAAGCCAAAACAGAATAAGTAGAATTATTTTCTGGTTGGAGTTCGCGCTGCAGCAGCCTCGTCAGTCTCGCCGGGATCTCGATGTTTATCTTGCCTCCCCTTCTGGTGGGCTCCTCTTTTGTGATCGAAGCAATGAGGGAAATGGATGTCTGGGGGACTGCAACATGGCGAATCAGCCTGTCCCGGATCTAAATTGGAGAATCTGCGTCCTGTGGAAAAATAAAAGCACATCCTCGACCACTAGTTAATAATGGGTCAGGACCCTTCCATTGTCCAGAGAGGAGGTCCTTCCGTTTAACTAATGGTTTTGCATTCAATTGCTCTGGGCACCAATGGCGAAGCATTGCAGTAGTTCTGGCTGAATCAGTATTTAAAATATTTATTATGCAAGAGCATGTTGCAAGACTTGATGGGGAGAACTATACTTAAACTCCCCTTCTTTTAATTTTTGAATTTAGATTTTTAATGTTTGATGCACTGTTTCCACAATGGCTTGTCCCTGTGGATTATAAGGGATGCCTGTATTATGTTTAATTTGAAACTTTATACAAAATTCCTGAAAAGACTTAGAAGTGTAAGCAGGAGCATTGTCAGTTTTTAAAGCTTTTGGCCAGCCCAAATATGAAAAACAAGTAAAGAGATGTTGTATCACATCTTTAACTGCCTCTCCGGTACGAGCAGTTGCAATAATAATGTGATAAAAGGTATCTACAGTTACATGAACAAAGGACAGTTTTACAAATGAAGAGACATGAATTACATCCATTTGCCAGAGTATGTTAGGTTTGAGACCGTGAGGATTAACTCCCATAGGTAGACTATTATAAACAGTGGGGCAGTGTAAGCAAGAACGCACAATCTCTCGAGCAGTCTCTCTGGGAGTTTGGAATTTATATCTTAAGGCAGTAGCATTTTGATGATGAAGTGAGAGGCTCTGGCCTCCTCAATCACAGTAGCCACTGTATTTCTGGTTAACAAGTCAGCCAAATCATTAAAGGCATTTAAAGGGCCAGGCAATCCAGAATGAGCCCAAATGTGTCCAATGAAAAATATTTTATTTGTTTTCCAAATTTGTTGCTGTAATTTAGTTAACAAATGAAATATGGTAGTTTTATTTTCATGCAAAACCGCAGTTTCAATGTGTGGAAACAACCTGACAATATACTGAGAATCAGAATAAAGGTTAAATTCTTCATCTGCAAACATAGCAAAAGCCTCTATAACTGCTGTTATTTCAGCTCTTTGAGCTGAAGTTTCCTGTGTTTCTAAAACTTTCTGATGATTTTTAGTAACTATGGAGGCTTTACCGTTTGCTGACCCGTCAGTAAAGGCTATCTGAGCATTTGGAATAGGAGACTGTTTGCATCTGATGGGAAAAATAACTGGATGTTTAGACATAAAATTCAGCAAAACATGCGAGGGTAAATGATGCAAAATTTGACCACAATAATTTCCTATGGCAATCTGCCAATCCTCAAAGATTAGAAGAGCATCAAGTTGTTCTTTATTATATGGAATTACAATTTCTGATGGCTCTTTACCAAATAATTCAATGCTCCACTTTTTTCCTTTAATATCAACGTAGCTATCAGTCCTGGATTAGAAGCCGCTACTTTTTTTAATTTGAGCGGGAAAGTGGACCCACTCTAGGGGGCCGTTTTGCCATAAAACCAATTTTTTGTCTGGCTACCCCAATTACACCTATGGGGGTTTTATGGCAAAGGAATTGTCAAGCAATTGTCAATTTAATTTTTTAAATTTTTAAAATTTACATTTTAACAACATAAATTTAGGGATATGTTAATTTAGGTCTAATGTTTAGTTTAGGTTTCTGTATAAATTTAAATAATAAATGTATAACCTCCTTATCTCATCTTGGTATACAGATATACCTAAATGCAAAATGTATTTATATATGTCAACAAGTATAAACTTATTGACATATAATATATATAAATCAATATACTTGAATTAATCTTTATAATTAATATATTAATAAATATATATTACAGCAATACAACACGTACACAGCTAATACCAACCAACACAAACCAATGTAGTGCAATAGTACATGTCACACATATATAATTATACAGTATATAGAACATATATCATCACAGCACATCAATCCATACCAATTAATATCTGTCACACACACATTATATTACTGCAATATATATTTAATTATACAGTATATATATAATATGCATATATAGTATACATATTAATTTATATACAAATTAATTAAGTATAGACCTATAAATAGAATTAGGTATACCTTATTTATACCCATACCTAATTAGGCAAACTATAATTAGGCAAATATATTTATATTATGTATTTATAACAATATATAAAGTATTGTTAATTGTACTGCCTGTTGATAACTAAGAAATTGAGAAAACCCTTCTCTGAGTATCTCCTATTTGAGACAGCACGTCCCTCCCCCATAGGGTAAAGGGGAGCATAGGAACTACATAGGGTTGGAAAGTTCCACAGGTATCCTCAAATTGCCAATCTAACATTTTTGAACTTTTAACTACTGTGGGGGCTTGAGGGCAAATGAAACAAAATTTGACCCCTGAAATCTATCAGGGTAAATTGCCAATCATCACTATTTTTAAAAGACTTGTAGTTGATCCTTATTGAATGGAATTATTATATTTGCTACTTCTTTTCTAAAAAGTTCCACACTTCTTTTTTCCTCCTTTTATAATTAATTATGCCACCAAGCTGGGATAAGATAAAACTATTTTTCTTGGGGTCACTGGTAGATGGAACCAATGGGCCTTTTTGTCACAAGCACCCTGTAGGTGTATGTTTTGTGGCAAGAATGATTTAATCTCATCTTTTGGTAATATTAACCCTAATTACTGATCATTTAAAGTCTCATCTACTTTAACAAGAGCCGACTCTGTCTCATTAGTCAACTTTCTCTTAGAACTGGAATGAGGGTCGCTTTTTAAGCAATCAAACAAAGGCTTTAAATCTGCAGTAGTCAGTTTTAAATGTGGGTGTATCCAATTAATGTACTCTAATAATTTTGGGAAATCATTTAAAGTCAGTAAACAATCTCTCCACAGCTTCAAAGGGGCATTATCAATTTTCAAAACTTTTGGCAGGCCTAAATATGAGAAGCAAGTAAAGAGGTGTTGCACAACATCTTTATAAACTTCTCCAGTTATCGTTTTGTAACCTAAATCTGGTCTATAGCTTTTTAGATGACAAGCAACCATCTAATCTTTGCTTGAATACTTCCAGCAACGGGGAACTCACTACTCTTCAAGGTTTTAAACTCTCCCTCACCTTTTTCTCTACAGCATTTCCACCCCACATACCACTTTCTCTAATCCCACCAACTCATTTTCAGTAGTATGTGTTGACCATGAGCTGGGCCAGTCTTTCCCAGCAATGTTAAGAGACGTCTGTTCCTGTGTCTAATAGCCCTGACATTTTCTTGAATTAAAAAAGTTTTAAAGGCCCAGAGGCTGTAATTTCCTGTATCCAAAAACCTAGATCACTAGATCCAAATCCTCTGGGGCCCCTGGCTTGAGAAGTCAAGGTTTTTCTTGTCTGATAGTAGGGTAAAAGCAAAAGTTGTGTTACTCTTTGACCTTTATTAATTTGCACAGTTTTGGTAGGTGGCGAGATCAAAACTTTAATTTCTCCAATATAATTAGAATCTACTACACCATGCACCACCGAAATATTTTGAAAAGAAAGCAAGCTACGCCCTAGCACAAGTCCTACAATGCCCTCAGGCAGGGGACCAGCCACTCCAATTGGAATCGGAGCACCCAGCATGTCAGGGGTTAATACTGTTGCTAAATCCCCTTGCCATTCCAATTTTCTTTTAGCCTGGGTGAGACCCCCTGAGGGGGTTTTCTCCAAGGAGCACCTCTGCATATAGTGCACACAGTCTGTTTTAAAAACTCCACTGTTCAAAAAACTTTTTATCTTCCTCAGGCTTAGGCAACACTTTGAGAGGCTTTTGGGGCAAAGTGGGGAACTCCTGGGCCCTGGAAGGCGCAAACGGAGGCGGCGGTGATCCCGTTAAATCAGAAAGTGGTGGATAAGTTTTTTGTTTTTTTTTTTAAGGTTTGCGCAGAGGTGGAGGGAGCTTGCCAGGGCGCCTGGTCACAGCGTCTCTTACTGTCTCTTTCTCTCCCTCTTTTCCTACCTTTCTCACTTTTCTCTCCCCCTTCCTTTTTCGCTACCCTTCTCTTTCCTTTGTTTCTTTCCCTTTACCCTCTAGCTCTCTTTTTCTTCCCTCCTTTCTCTCTTTCTCTCTGTATCTCTTTTTCTAACTTCCTTCTCTATCTCGCTGTGTTCCCTGATTCCTTCCTTCTCCGTTCCTCTCTCCTTTTCTCTTTAGCTCTTTCTCTATCTTTAGATCTTTCTTTATTTTCTTTCCTTTTTCCTTTTTCGCTTTTTTTTTCCTTTTCTCTCTCTCTCTCTTTTTTTTTTTTTTTGGCTTGGGTGAGCCCGCCCCCCCCCCCCCGAGGGGGTTTCTCTGCAAGGAGCAGGCTCTGTATATTGTGTATTCTTTAAAAGCTCCTTAGTTTAAATGAATTTTTTAAAATCTTTTTCAGCCTTAGGCAATGCTCTGGGAGGCCTTGGATGTAAACTGGGGAATTCCTAAGCCCTGGGAGGTGCAAGCAGAGGTGGGGTAGTCGCCTTAAATCAGAAATTGTTGGATAAATTTTTTTATGTTTTTTTTTTTTTTAACTTTACAATATTGTATTAGTTTTGCCAAACATCAAAATGAATCCACCACAGGTATACCGGTGCTCCCCATCCTGAACCCTCCTCCCTCCTCCCTCCCCATACCCTCCCTCTGGGTCGTCCCAGTGCACCAGCCCCAAGCATCCAGTATCGTGCATCGAACCTGGACTGGCGACTCGTTTCATACATGATATTATACATGTTTCAATGCCATTCTCCCAAATCTCCCCACCCTCTCCCTCTCCCTCTCCCACAGAGTCCATAAGACTGATCTATACATCAGTGTCTCTTTTGCTGTCTCATACACAGGGTTATTGTTACCATCTTTCTAAATTCCATATATATGTGTTAGTATACTGTATTGGTGTTTTTCTTTCTGGCTTACTTCACTCTGTATAATAGGTTCCAGTTTCATCCACCTCATTAGAACTGATTCAAATGTATTCTTTTTAATGGCTGAGTAATACTCCATTGTGTATATGTACCACAGCTTTCTTATCCATTCAACTGCTGATGGGCATCTAGGTTGCTTCCATGTCCTGGCTATTATAAACAGTGCTGCGATGTACATTAGGGTACACATGTCTCTTTCCCTTCTGGTTTCCTCAGTGTGTATGCCCAGCAGTGGGATTGCTGGATCATAAGACAGTTCTATTTCCAGTTTTTAAGGAATCTCCACACTGTTCTCCATAGTGGCTGTACTAGTTTGCATTCCCACCAACAGTATAAGAGGGTTCCCTTTTTTCCACACCCTCTCCAGCATTTATTGCTTGTAGACTTTTGGATCACAGCCATTCTGACTGGCGTAAAATGGTACCTCATAGTGGTTTTGATTTGCATTTCTCTGATAATGAGTGATGTTGAGCATCTTTTCATGTGTTTGCTAGCCATCCATATGTCTTCTTTGGAGAAATGTCTATTTAGTTCTTTGGCCCATTTTTTGATTGGGTCATTTATTTTTCTGGAGTTGAGCTGTAGGAGTGGCTTGTATATTTTTGAGATTAGTTGTTTGTCAGCTGCTTCATTTGCTATTATTTTCTCCCACTCTGAAG
Source organism: Bos indicus x Bos taurus (assembly GCF_003369695.1). Classification (NCBI taxonomy): domain Eukaryota; kingdom Metazoa; phylum Chordata; class Mammalia; order Artiodactyla; family Bovidae; genus Bos; species Bos indicus x Bos taurus. The sequence continues at coordinate 15,516 of NW_020868249.1, forward strand.
GCTGCCTTCTCACCTTGCTAATAGTTTCCTTTGTTGTGCAGGAGCTTTTAAGTTTAATTAGGTCCCATTTGTTTATTTTTGCTTTTATTTCCAATATTTTGGGAGGTGGGTCATAGAGGATCCTGCTGTGATGTATGTCGGAGAGTGTTTTGCCTATGTTCTCCTCTAGGAGTTTTATAGTTTCTGGTCTTACATTGAGATCTTTAATCCATTTTGAGTTTATCTTTGTGTATGGTGTTAGAAAGTGAAATTCAACATCCATTTATGATAAAAACTCTCCAGAAAGCAGGAATAGAAGGAACATACCTCAACATAATAAAAGCTATATATGACAAACCCACAGCAAACATTATCCTCAATGGTGAAAAACTGAAAGCATTTCCTCTAAAGTCAGGAACAAGACAAGGGTGCCCACTTTCACCTTTACTATTCAACATAGTTTTGAAAGTTTTGGCCACAGCAATCAGAGCAGAAAAAGAAATAAAAGGAATCCAAATTGGAAAAGAAGAAGTAAAACTCTCACTATTTGCAGATGACATGATCCTCTACATAGAAAACCCTAAAGACTCCACCAGAAAATTACTAGAACTAATCAATGATTATAGTAAAGTTGCAGGATATAAAATCAACACACAGAAATCCATTGCATTCCTATACACTAACAATGAGAAAACAGAAAAAGAAATTAAGGAAACAATTCCATTCACCATTGCAATGGAAAGAATAAAATACTTAGGAATATATGTACCTAAAGAAACTAAAGACCTATATATAGAAAACTATAAAACACTGGTGAAAGAAATCAAAGAGGACACTAATAGATGGAGAATTATACCATGTTCATGGATTGGAAGAATCAATATAGTGAAAATGAGTATACTACCCAAAGCAATTTATAGATTCAATGCAATCCCCATCATGCTACCAACGTATTCTTCACAGAGCTAGAACAAATAATTTCACAATTTGTATGGAAATACAAAAAACCTCGAATAGCCAAAGCTATCTTGAGAAAGAAGAAGGGAACTGGAGGAATCAACCTACCTGACTTCAGGCTCTATTACAGAGCCACAGTTATCAAGACAGTATGGTACTGGCACAAAGACAGAAATATAAATCAATGGAACAAAATAAAAAGCCCAGAGATAAATCCACGCACATATGGATACCTTATTTTTGACAAAGGAGGCAAGAATATACAATGGATTAAAGACAATCTCTTTAACAAGTGGTGCTGGGAAAACTGGTCAACCACTTGTAAAACAATGTTGGATAAAATTTTAAAGGTTTGTGTAGAGGGGGAGGGGGCTCTCCTTCACCAGGGCACCCGGCCACAACGTCCTGTAAGCCCTCTCCTTCCTCAGGAGGGAGAGCACAGTCTCCTTCCTTTTCTTCATCAATGGCAGAAAATATGATCTGTGGAGAAGGTGGAGACCCACTACCATCCACCTCTATAGCCTCTCCCATAGGCTATCCAACAGCCTCATGATGGGGGTCCAGAACATTTTAAATAATACACTCCAGTGTTCTTGCCTGGAGAATCCCAGGGAGGGGGGAGCATGGTGGGGTGCCATCTATGGAGTCACACAGAGTTGGACATGACTGAAGCAACTTAACAGCAGCAGCAGTAGCATACAACACAAGAGGTTCCTCGAGATACCCATCACAATTCAAGAGGAACCCCAAGGTTCCTGCCACAACTCTAGAATAGCCCCGTGTTCCCCACTTCATCTCAAGATATGGGTTGACTCCCCTGCTTCAACTCTAGAGGAATCCCGACTTTCCCCTCGCACCTTAATATGAGGCCTGTCCCACCTATTGTAACTTGAGAGGTACCCCGCAGTTCCCGCCGAAAGATGAAAGGACACCGAGTTCCCCCTCAACTCGAGATAAGGCCTGATTCCCGTGCACTGACTTGAATGGAACACGAGTATCCCCTCACAACACGAACAGAGGTTTGACTCCCCTGTTACACCTCTAGAAAAGGCCCAAGTTCCCTGCCTCAACTCAACAGGAGAATTGACACCCCTTTTTAAACTCAAGAGGAAAGTGGAGTTCCATATCTCAAAATGAGATGAGGCCTAACTCCCCTGTTAAAACTCTATTAGTTTAGTTTAGTTCAGTTGCTCAGTCGTGTCCAACTCTTCGCGACCCCATGAATCACAACATGCCAGGCCTCCCTATCCATCACCAACTCCTGGAGTTCACTCAGACTCATGTCCACCGAGTCAGTGATCCCGTCCAGCCATCTCATCCTCTGTCGTCCCCTTCTCCTCCTGCCCCCAATCCCTCCCAGCATCAGAGTCTTTTCCAATGAGTCAACTTTTTGCACAAGGTGGCCAAAGTACTGGAGTTTCAGCTTTAGCATCATTCCTTCTAAAGAAATCCCAAGGCTGATCTCCTTCAGAATGGACTGGTTGGATGTCCTTGCAGTCAAAGGGACTCTCAAGAGTCTTCTGCAACACCACAGTTCAATACCACACCCTTACCTGCTTTCTTACACCATCTCACGGCCTCATACACCCCCATATACTCTCGCATGTCCTTGCATGCCCTCTCATGCTATTCATGCCCTCACACATTCTTGCACACTCTCACACATCTGTGCATGCTCTCACATGCCTTTGCATGCCCTCATTGCCCTTGCATGCATTCACATGGCCACACATGCCCTTCCATGTTCTCACATGCTCTCACAAGTCCTCACACTCTTTCCCAACCTCGTGCACCCTTGCACATCCTTCTATGCTCTCGCACATCCTCACACATCTTTGAATCTCCTTGGCTGTCCTTGCACAGCATCACACACTCTCGCACATCCACACATGCTCTTGCACACCCTTTCACACTATTACACTCCCTCCCACTACCTCACTCACTGTTACACTCCTCCCACAACTTTTCAGTCTTACACCTCCTCCCTCACCCTTACACTCCCTCACACACTGTCACTCACTCTTACACTTCCTCTCACACCCTGAACACTCTTACACTCCATTGAATACCCTCATACACTCTTATATTCCATTGCACATGCTCACACACTTACACTGCCTTGCTCACTCTTACACTCCTTGGACACCCTCACACATTCTTATACTTCCTCCCATGTTCTTATAATCCCTGAAACGACCACTAGTTCCAAGTGACTCCAAATCTACTATGCACCTGGGATCTCTCTTAAACTCCCTGGAACACCCTCTCACACTCTTACATTCCATCTCACACCCTAGCACACTATTACACTCTCTCACACACCCTCACACACTCTTATAATCCTTTGCAGACCCTCACAAACTGTTACACTCCTTCATATGCTCTTCCATCTCCTTGCACACCATTCCACACTCTTACACTCTCTAACATGCTACTACAATGCCTCGCACCCTCCTACACTCCTTTGCATGTGCACACACACACACACACTTACACTCCCTCACTCGTCTTCGCACACTGTTATACTTCTTTGCATGCTCTGAGATTTCCTCACCCACCCTCACACACTCTTATACTCCATAGCACACCCTTGCACACTCTTATACTACCTTGCATGCTGTTACAATCCCTTGCACACCATCGCACACTCTTACTCTCTCTTGCATACTATTACACTCACTTGCACACTCTCATACAGTCTTATAGTCTCTCACACGCTCTTACACACTTTCCCACAACCTTGCACAATCTTACACTCCCTATCATGCTCTTATACTCCCTTGCACAACCTTAAATGCACTTAAACTTCCTTGCAAGGATTTACAATCCCTTGCACACCCTTGCTCACCCTTAAACTCTATAGCACACCCTTGCACACTCTTACACTATCTCACATGCTGTTACAATCCCTTGCATACCATCACACACTCTTACACTCTCTTTCATACTATTACACCCTCTTGCACACTCTCATACAGTCTTACAGTCCCTCATATGCTCTTACATACTTTCCCACAACCTTGTACACTCTTACACTCACTACCATGCTCTTATACTCCCTTGCACAACCTTAAATGCACTTAAACTTCCTTACAAGGATTTACAATCCCTTGCACACCCTTGCTCACCCTTACACTCCATCAGACACCCTCACACACTCTTACACTCCCTTGATGCTCTTACACTCTGTGGCACTACCTGACAAACTTATACTCCTTCACCACCCTCTCATGCTCTTATCTCCAGCACACCCTTGCACACTTTTATATTCCATTGCAATCCTCACACACTCTTACACTCCCTTACACACCCTTGAATACTCGTACACACACTCACACACCATTGCACACTATTACATTCCCTCACATGCTCTGAGTCTCCCTCGCACATCTTCACACACTCTTTCACTCCATCATACACCGTCTCACACTTTAATCTCACTCTTACACTCCCCTGCACATTCTTGAACACTCTTACACTCTCTTGCACACTCTTACAATCCCTCACATGCCCTCATGCAGTCTTATTCTCCCTCACATACTCTTAAATACTCTTACACTCCCTTGCACACTCTCACATTCCATCTCACACCCTCACACACTTACACTCCCTCCCAAACATACATCTATGGTCACCTGTACATTGTCTCAGGGTCAGACCATATACATTTTGTCACAAATTCACAGTCAACATGATTACCCCACCTACCAGACCGTGTACCTGGAGTCACATTTTCAGTTTCCAGGGTAATCCTCACATCTAGACCTTACACATCGTGTCACTTGTCCACAGTCTCTGAGGTAAACCCTTCCCAGACCCTACACCTGCAGTCACATGTCCACAGTCTCCACGGTGACCTCACATCACCTACCCTGTACCTGGAGTCGTGGTGACCCTCCTTCCACACCCTTTACCTGGGCTTACATGTCCATAGTCACTAGGATGACTCCCTTTCCAAACACTGTACCTGGGGTCACACGTACACAGTCTCCAAGGTGACCCCCTCTCCCAGACTTTGTCTATTTATTTTCTATTTGCTAAACTCTCACCCTTTATCAGTCCTTAATGGTGGTTGGTTTAGTCACTAAGTCGTGTCCAACTCTTGTGACCCCATGAACTGTAGCCAGCGAGGTTCCTCTATCCATGGGATTCTCCAGGCAAGAATACTGGAGTGGGTTACCATTTCCTTCTCCAGGAAATCTTCTCAGCCCAGCAATCAAACCCAGGTCTCCTGCATTGCAGGTAGATTCTTTACTGACTGAGCTATAGGGGAAGCTTTTGAGCTATGAGGGAATGCCCAGACCCTGTGCCTGGGGTCACACTTTGACAATATCGAGGGTGTCCCTCCTGCCCATAACCTGCACCTGGTGACATATGTCCAGCCAACAGGGTGACCCCTCTCCCAAATCCTACACTTGGGGTCACATGTCCACAGTCTAGGGTGACACTCTCCCAGAAACTGTACCTGGGGTCACATGTCCAGTCTCCAGGGTGACCCCCTTCCAAGACCCTGCACTTGGGGTCACGTGTCCACAGTCTCCACAGTGACCCAGTTCCTAAACAATGTACCTGGGATCCTATGTTCACAATCTCCAGGGTGACTCTGGACCAGGGTCACATGTTTACAGTCTAAAGTGTGACCCCACCTCCTATACCCTATATATGGAGTCACACATCCACAGTCTCCAAGATGACACCTCCCCAGACCATGCACCTAGAATCACACATCCAGTCTTCAGGGTTAGCCCTCTCCCCAGACCCTACAATTTGGGTCAAACGTCCACATTACCCATGCTGACATCACTTCCCAGATGCTGTACCTGGGGTCACATGTCCACAGTCTCCAGGGTGACCCTGCCTCCAAGTTCCAATACCTGGAGTCACACATCCACACTGTTCATTTTGACCTCCTCCCAGACCCTGCACCAAGGGTAAGATATCCACAGTCTCTACAGAGGCCCCTCTTTCAGACCCTACATGTGGGATCAGATGTCCACAGTTCATAGGGTGACCCCATCACTCAGACCCTGTACTTGCTGTCACATGTCCACAGTCCCCAGGGTGAAAGTGCCCCCCAGAATCTGTACCTGAAGTCAAAGGTGCACCATCTCCAGGGTGACAAACATCCCAGACACTGAAACTGGGTCACACATGCACAGTCTCCAGGGTGACTGCAGCCCACATCCAAGCACCTGGTGTACATATTCACAGTCTCCATGCTGACACCCCTCTTCAGATACTATACCAGGTGTCACATGGTCACAGTTTTCCTGGTGAACACCTTTTCAGACCCTGTACATGGGATCACATGTCCACATTCTGCAGGATGAATGTCCTCCAAAACCCTGAACCTGGGGTCACATATCCACAGTTTCCAAAGTGAACCCACCTCAAGACCCTGCACCTGGGGTCACATGTCCAGTCTCAAGGGTGACCTCACCTCCCAGAGCCTTGTCCTGGGTTCACATATCCACAGGCTCCATTTGGACTGCTTTGAAGTACCTGCACCTGGGGTCACATGTCAAAATTCTTGTTGACACCACTCACACCCCACACTTGGGTTCACATGTCCACAGTATCCAGGGTGACTACAACTTACCAGGTTCACAAGTCCATATTCATCTGGTTGACACCCTGCCAGAACCTGTATGTGTAGTCACACATCCACAGTCTCCTTGGTGTGACCCCTCCCCAGACCTGGGACCTTGGGTCACATGTCCACTGGCCCCAGGGTAACCCCACTTCCCAGACCCTGTACCTGGGGTCGCATGTCTAGAGTCTAAAGGGTGACCCACATCCCAGACCCTGCACCTGGGATCACACATAAACAGTCTCCAAGATAAGACCTCCTCCAGACTATGTACCTGGTGTCACATGACCACAGTGCCCAGTGTGACATCTCCTCCCAGAGCCTGCACCTAAGGTCCCATATCCACAAGATCCAGGGTGACCCCCCTCCCACACCCTGGACCAGGGTCATATTTCTACAGTCTGAAGTGTGACTCCACCTCCCAGAAACTACACGTGGGGTCACACATAAACAGTATCCAGGGTAACCCCCTCTTGATCCTGTACCTGGGGTCAAATTTCTGTAGTATCCAGGGTGAATCCCTCCCAGACCACATACAGGGGATCACATGTCCACAGTCTCTAGTATGAGCCAACATCCAGACTCTGTACCTGAGGTTTCATGACCACAATGTCCTGTGACACCACCTCCCAGTCCCTGCACTTAGGGTAACATGTCCAGAGTCTCCAGGGTAACACCCTCCCAGACCATTCACCTGATGTAATATGTCCACAATCCCCAGAGTGACCCCATGTCCCAGATCCTGCATCTGGGATCACACATCCACAGTATGCAGGGAGAGCAACCCCCAGACCCTGCATTTTGGATCACACATTCATAGTCCTCAGGATGACCCCACCACCTAGACCCAGTAACCAGAAACACTTGCACACAATCTGCATGGTAACCCCACCTCCCAGACCCTATCCCTGGAATTTCATGTCCATAGTCTCCATGATGAACCTCTCTCAGATCATGCACCTGGGATCACACACCCACAGTTTCCAGGGTGACCCCCTTTCTCCCCTGCATCGGGGGTTATATGACCACAGTCTCCACATTCACACCCCACATCAGATCCTTTACCTGGTATCACATGGCCACAGTTTCCCTGATGAACCCCTTCACAGACCCTATTCATAGGGTCACATGTTCATAGTCTCCAGGGTGAACACTCTCCCAGACCCTGCACCAGGGTTCACATGTCCACAGTCTCCACAGTGACCCCACCTCCAAGACACTTCACCTGGTTTTACACATCCACAGGCTCCAGGGTCAGCCTCTATCCCAGACACTGCATTTTGGGTTACCTGTCCACTTTCTCAAGGGAGAAATCACCTAACAGAACCTTCACCTGGGGTCACATGTCCAGTCTCCACAGAGAGCCCTCTCTCCAGACCCTGCACATGGTGTTAGATGACCACAGTCCAGGGTGACCCTTACTCCCAGACCTTTCACCTAGGGTCACACATCCACAGGCTAAAGGTTCACCACTTTGAAATACAAGCCCCTGGGGTCAAATGTCCACAGCCTCCTTGGTGACACCTCGCCCAGACCCTGTACCTGGGGTCACATTTCCAGTTTCCAGGGTAACTGCCTCTGCCAGACCCTACACCTGGGGTCACATATCCACATTATCCATGATGACCCCACCTCACCAGAACTTTTACCTCTGGTCATATGTACATAGTCTCCATGGTGACCACCACTCCCAGACTTTGATCCTCTGGTCACATTTCCAGGGTGACACGACTGCCCCCCCCCCCAACCCATACCTGTGGATACAGTCCACAGATCTCAGGGTGACACTACCATATTAGTCCAAGCACCTGGGATGACACGGCCACAGTTTCCATTGTGAGCTCCCTTCCCAGACCATATGCTGCTGTTACATGTCTACAGTTTCCAGGGTGACACCGTCCCAGATCCTGTATCTGAGATCACATGTCTTCAGTTCTCAGGGTGATCTCTCCCAGGCACTGTATTTGGGGTCACATATCTAGTCTCTCCTGTGTGCATTATCTCAGACCCAGTACCTGGTGACACATGTCCATATTCTCCGGGGTGCTGTCATTTCCCAGATCTTGTACCTGGGTCACATGTCCACAGTCTCAAATGTGAACCATCAACCAGACCCTGTACCTGGGGTTAAATATTAGCCATTTCCAGAGGACACCCTTCATACCCTGTACCTGAGGTCACAGTTATAAAATATCCAGGATGACATCCCCGCCCAGATCCTGAACCTGGTGTCACGCGTGCACAGACTCCAGTGTGACCGCACTCCCGGACCCTATTCAGTTCAGTTCAGTTCAGTCACTCAGTGGTGTCCGACTTTCTGTGACCCCGTGAATCGAAGCACACCAGGCCTCCCTGTCCATCACCAACTCCAGGAGTTCACTCAGACTCACACCAGTCGAATCAGTGATACCATCCAGCCATCTCATCCTCTGTCGTCCCCTTCTCGTCCTGCCACAATCCCTCCCAGCATCGGAATCTTTTCCAATGAGTCAACTCTTCACATGAGGTGGCCAAAGTACTAGAGTTTCAGCTTTAGCATCATTCCTTCCAAAGAAATCCCAGGGCTGATCTCCTTCAGAAAGGACTGGTTGGATCTCCTTCCAGTCCAAGGGACTAGCAAGAGTCTTCTCCAACACCACAGTTCAAAAGCATCAATTCTTCAGCACTCAGCCTTCTTCATAGTCTAACTCTCACATCCATACATGACCACGGGAAAAACCATAGCCTTGACTAAACGGACATTTGTTGGCAAAGTAATGTCTCTGCTTTTGAATATGCTATCTAGGTTGGTCATAACTTTCCTTCCAAGGAGTAAGCATCTTTTAATTTCATGGCTGCAGTAACCATCTGCAGTGATTTTGGAGCTGAAAAAAATACAGTCTGACACTGTTTCCACTGTTTCCCCATCTATTTCCCATGAAGTGATGGGACCGGATGCCATGATCTTCATTTTCTGCATGTTGAGCTTTAAGCCAACTTTTTCAGTCTCCACTTTCACTTTCATCAAGAGGCTTTTTAGTTCCTCTTCACTTTCTGCCATAAAGGTGGTGTCATCTACATATCTGAGGTTATTGATATTTCTCCCGGCAATCTTGATTCCAGCCTTTGCTTCTTCCAGCCCAGCGTTTCTCATTATGTACTCTCCATATAAGTTAAATAAGCAGGGTGACAATATACAGCCTTGACGTACTCCTTTTCCTATATGGAACCAGTCTGTTTTTCCATGTCCAGTTCTAACTGTTGCTTCCTGACCTGAATACAGATTTCTCAGGAGGCAGGTCAGGTGGTCTGATATTCCCATCTCTTTCAGAATTCCCACAGTTTAATGTGATCCACACAGTCAAAGGCTTTGACATAGTCAATAAAGCAGAAACGGATGTTTCTCTGGAACTCTCTTGCTTTTCCAGGATCCAGCAGATGTTGGCATTTTGATCTCTGGTTCCTCTGCCTTTTCTAAAACCAGCTTGAACATCAGGAAGTTCATGGTTCACATATTGCTGAAGCCTGGCTTGGAGAATTTAGAGCATTACTTTACTGGCATGTGAGATGAGTGCAATTGTGCTGTAGTTTGAGCATTCTTTGGCATTGCCTTTCTTTGGGATCGGAATGAAAACTGACCTTTTCCACTCCTGTGGCCACTTCTGAGTTTTCCAAATTTGCTGGCATACTGAGTGCAGCACTTTCACAGCATCATCTTTCAGGATTAGGAACAGCTCAACTGGAATTCCATCACCTCCATTAGCTTTGTTTGTAGTGATGCTTTCTAAGGCCCACTTGACTTCACATTCCAGGATGTCTGGCTCTAGGTCAGTGATCACACCATCATGATTATCTGGGTCATGAAGATCTTTTTTGTATAGTTTTTCTGTGTATTCTTGCCACCTCTTCTTGATATCTTCTGCTTCTGTTAGGTCCATACCATTTTGTTCCTTTATGGAGCCCATTTTTGCATGAAATGTTCCATTGGTATCTCTAATTTTCTTGACAAGATCTCTAGTCTTTTTCATTCTGTTGTTTTCCTCTATTTCTTTGCATTGATCGCTGAGAAAGGCTTTCTTATCTCTTCTTGCTATTCTTTGGAACTCTGCATTCAGATGCTTATATCTTTCCTTTTCTCCTTTGCTTTTCGCTTCTCTTCTTTTCACAGCTATTTGTAAGGCCTCCCCAGACAGCCATTTTGCTTTTTTACATTTCTTTTCCATGGGGATGGTCTTGATCCCTGTCTCCTGTACAATATCACGAACCTCTGTCCATAGTTCATCAGGTACTCTATCTATCAGGTCTAGGCCCTTAAATCTATTTCTCACTTCCACTGTATAATCATAAGGGATTTGATTTAGGTCATACCTGAATGGTCTAGTGGTTTTCCCTACTTTCTTCAATTTAAGTCTGAATTTGGTAATAAGGAGTTCATGATCTGAGCCACAGTCAGCTCCTGGTCTTGTTTTTGTTGACTGTATAGAGCCTCTCCATCTTTGGCTGCAAAGAATATAATCAGTCTGATTTCAGTGCTGACCATCTGGTGATGTCCATGTGTAGAGTCTTCTCTTGTGTTGTTGGAAGTGGGTGTTTGCTATGACCAGTGCATTTTCTTAGCAAAACTCTATTAGTCTTTGCCCTGCTTCATTCCATATTCCAAGGCCAAATTTGCCTGTTACTTCAGGTGTTTCTTGACTTCCTACTCAATATGCCAGCAAATTTGGAAAACTCAGCAGTGGCCCCAGGACTAGAAAAGATCAGTTTTCATTCCAATCCCAAAGAAAGGCAATGCCAAAGAATGCTCAAACTACCGCACAATAGCTCTCATCTCACATGCTAGTAAAGTAATGCTCAAAATTCTCCAGGCCAGGCTTCAGCAATATGTGAACCATGAACTTCCTGATGTTCAAGCTGATTTTAGAAAAGGCAGAGGAACCAGAGATCAAAATGCCAACATCCGCTGGATCATGGAAAAAGCAATGGAGTTCCAGAGAAACATCTGTTTCTGCTTTATTGACTATGTCAAAGCCTTTGACTGTGTGGATCACAATAAACTATGGGAAATTCTAAAAGAGATGGGAATGCCAGACCACCTGATCTGCCTCTTGAGAAATCTGTATGCAGGTCAGGAAGCAACAGTTAGAACTGGACATGGAAAAACAAACTGGTTCCAAAAAGGAAAAGGAGTACATCAAGGCTGTATATTGTCACCCTGCTTATTTAACTTCTATGCAGAGTACCTCATGAGAAACGCTGGGCTGGAAGACACACAAGCTGGAATCAAGATTGCTGGGAGGAATATCAACAACCTCAGATATGCAGATGACACCACCCTTATGGCAGAAAGTGAAGAGGAACTAAAAAGCCTCTTGATGAAAGTGAAAGTGGAGACTGAAAAGTTGGCTTAAAGCTCAACATGCAGAAAATGAAGATCATGGCATCCGGTCCCATCACTTCATGGGAAATAGATGGGGAAACAGTGGAAACAGTGTCAGACTGTATTTTTTTCAGCTCCAAAATCACTGCAGATGGTTACTGCAGCCATGAAATTAAAAGATGCTTACTCCTTGGAAGGAAAGTTATGACCAATATAGATAGCATATTCAAAAGCAGAGACACTTCTTTGCCAACAAATGTCCATTTAGTCAAGGCTATGCTTTTTCCCGTGGTCATGTATGGATGTGAGAGTTAGACTATGAAGAAGGCTGAGTGCTGAAGAATTGATGCTTTTGAACTGTGGTGTTGGAGAAGACTCTTGCTAGTCCCTTGGACTGGAAGGAGATCCAACCAGTCCACTCTGAAGGTGAACAGCCCTGTGATTTCTTTGGAAGGAATGATGCTAAAGCTGAAACTCCAGTACTTTGGCCACCTCATGCGAAGAGTTGACTCACTGGAAAAGACTCTGATATTGGGATGGACTGGGGGCAGGAAGAGAAGAAGACAACAGAGGACGAGATCGCTGGATGGCATCACTGACTAGATGGACGTGAGTGTGAGTGAACTCCTGGAGTTGGTGATGGACAGGGAGGCCTGGCGTGCTGTGATTCATGGGGTCACAAAGAGTCGGACATGACTGAGTGACTGAACTAACTAACTAACTAAGATGCATTTGAAGAGTTGAGAGGCTTTAAGAATAAATGATTCAAGGCTAAAATGATCCCCATATATAACTCAAATTGACATGAATAAAAATAAAATCGTATCAACAAATATAACAAAAAGCTATGACAAGCTACTGAAGACAAAGTACGATATATAAAATACAGCCTCTGGGAAACCTGGAATTGACTAACAAGATAATCCAGGTAACTGAAGCTTCGTTTTGAAATATTCATTTCAGGTTTGAGCATTGCATTTATCTGCTTCGTCATAATACTGAAATGTGGTAACATAAAGATTAAATTATTACCTTAATAAAGAGTAAATTACTAGTACCTGTCTATGTTAACAATTTAGAACTAAATCTCTTAACATTTCATAAATGACACGATGTCCCTACACAAAGTAAAAGATTTATTCAGTCTAATTTTTATTTGCTGGATACAAAGTATGCTTTTAGGCTGGTTTAGAGACCATAGATTTACAGCCTGTGTATTTTTTGTATTGAACTAGATTCAACATTTAGCCAGAATCACTTTGAACTTTCTTTTAGAAAGTCTGAGAATTATTTCTCCTTCTGGATACTCACTTCTCCTTCTGCTTTCTCATTTTCGTATGAATACATTCTCTCTTTTAAATGATCCCATTTCTTGATTAACTCCTTGTTTCTTTTCTCCAGCATCAGACCTTGTTTCTCATATTTGGCCTGAAGTTTTCTCACGATCCGCTGAAACTGGTCTTGGATACTAACGACCATCTTCTCTTTACTGTCGTCTCCCAGTTGCTGTGGAGCAACATGTTTTCACTCTGGAGTTGAGGTAATCTCTCCTCTAAGGATTCCTGATTTCCAAGGTATGTATTCACTTTGCCTTGTTCATTCTGATACATGTGTTCAATTTCCTGCTTTTGAAACTCTGATTGGCTTAGATCCCTCTGGACACGTTCTAACATCAAAGTCTTTTCTCTAAGATCATCTCTCGCGTGATGCAGCTTGATTTTCAGCTTTTTGAAGATATTTTTCACTGTAGATAGTTGCTGGGAAAGTGTCTCCTTGTTATCTTTTAGATTAGCCACATCATACTTCATTTTGTCCCGCAAGCATAACCACTCATCTCTTGCTCTCTGGAAGGCAAGTTCCAGATCTCTTTTTGATGTCTGACCTTGATCATGTAAGGCAACACCCAGTCTAGAACGGTAGGATTTCACTTCCGTTTCCAGTCTTTGTTTACTTTCTTTTTTGTTCACCAGCTTAGAGTTTAGCAGCATATTCTCAGCTGTCAGAGCATTAAGCTGGCCTGTATAGTGGGATATAGTCTTTGTTAACGTTTCCTCATTCAGTTTTATTGCCTTTTGAAGATCATCATTCTTTACTTTGAGAATTTCAATGTCCTCAAAATAGTTCTCTTCCTTTTCCCGGTGCTGATTTTTCAGTGCATCTATCTCCAGTCTTAGCATGGCAATTTCCTCCTGCAGCATGTGCTTTTAGTGCAACAGGTCTTTTGTTTGTTCACACTATCATAAACCTAAGTGAACAAAGGAGATTTTTAGCTAGTACTCAGTAAAATGATATTCCATGATTTCTATGGAAATGAAAGACTAACTTGTATGTTTATACAATGAAAAGACTGCACCAAGTGTGTCTCCAACAGGAAAAAATAAGGTTCAATTCAATTCTCAGACTTTATATAAGCAGAAATTCCCAAAGCTTCAATAATTTAATGGAAGACAGTGAGTCCATGAAAGTAAAATAAAAAAAAAAAAAAATCCCAAGAGACTTTTCAAGAAGCTCAGAACTGGAAAGGCTTCCCTCTGAACTACAATAAACCCAGAAGGCTTAAAATAAAAGATTCATAGATCTGACTACACTTAAAAATTGCATCTGATGTGGAATATTTATATAATGGAAAACTAGTAAGGCATAAAAAAGAATGAAATAATGCTATTTGTAGCAACAGGGATGGACCTAGATATTATCACCCTAAGTGATGTAACTCAGACAAAGACAAGTATTATATCATACTGCTTATATGTAGAATCTAAAATGAACTTATTCATACAATAGAAAGAGACTCATAGACACAGAAAACAAACTTATGGTGACCACAGGGGAAAGCAGCGTAGGGGAAGGGATAAACTAGGATGCTGGGATTAACATATACACACTAGTAGATATAAAATAACCAACAGAGATATACTGTACAACATAAGGAACTACTTAATATTCTGCAAGAATCTGAAATGGAATATGTGTGTACATGTGAGCATGTGTGTGAGTGAGTGTGTATGTGTATTAGTCACTCAGTCATGTCCAACTCTTTGGGACCCCATAGACTATAGCCTGCCAGGCTCCTCTGTCCATGGAATTTCCCAGGCAAGAATACTGGAATGGGTAGCCATTTCCTTCTCCAGGCTGCTGCTGCTACTGCTGCTAAGTTGCTTCAGTCGTGTCTGACTCTGGGCAACCCCATAGACTTCAGCCCACCAGGCTCCCCCATCCCTGGGATTCTCCAGGCAAGAACACTGGAGTGGGTTGCCATTTCCTTCTCCAATACATGAAAGTGAAAAGTGAAAGTGAAGTCGCTCGGTCGTGTCCGACTCTCAGTGACCCCATGGACTGCAGCCTACCAGGCTCCTCTGCCCATGTGATTTTCCAGGCAAGAGTACTGGAGTGGGGTGCCATTGCCTTCTCCACATTCTCCATGGGATTTTCCCAACCCAAGGACTGAACCCAGGTCTCCTGCATTGCAGGCAGATTCTTTATACTCTGAACCAGCAGGGAAGCCCCATTTATATAATATATACATATATCTGAATCACTGTGCTGTATACCTGAAACTAACAGAATATTGTTAATCAACTATAATTCAATAAACAACACCACTTGCTAGGTTTATAAACACTGCATTTGATACCTCCTACACATCTACTTCACAGTAAGAGCCTTAACTCTGTATAAATAGACTAAATTTTATACAAAAGTTTTTCCTTGAGAATATGCTATCTTCTAACGTTTTAATAGGCAATTACAAAAGTTACACCTATTGACAACTGTACTAGACACTTCTACAAACATTAATTAACTCATTAGCTGTAATTATTCTGGAGAGGCAAAAGTTAAAAATATGAGTAAGCTACAGCCTTTTCACCATGTCTTTGGACTCTACTACTTGCTAAGAGTCAGACACGACTGAGTGACTTCACTTTCCCTTTTCACTTTCATGCACTGGAGAAGGAAATGGCAACCCACTCCAGTGTTCTTGCCTGGAGAATACCAGGGACGGGGCTGGTGGGCTGCCGTCTATGGGGTCACACAGAGTCGGACATACTGAAGCGACTTAGCAGCAGCAGCAGCAGCAGTCTTCTTACATCAAACCACATGTCTCTAGTACAAACATATCAATACAAAATAAGCTTCCTATTTCATTCATGGTACATACACTAATAGTAAATAAGCTAAAATTTAGAAAGCTCTTAAAAAACTATGAGATTATTTGCTGCTGCAATAACTTTCATTATCTCTCCATGTTTAAAAATAGTAAGATGGGGAAAATACAATGAAAAACACTTAATAACTATCACTAAATATATATTATGCCATATCTATCACTGTTCTCAAAAGTTCCTTGTACTGAAATAGGACACTCACAGAGCAGAGTGCTCATTTTCTCACAAGTAGAAAAATCACATCCAAAATGTGGTCTCTGAACTGCCTGTAGTTTCCTCCTTATCATTAGGGGAAGTGATAAACTAACCTAACGATCAATCGAGGAAGTGAAATCATTACCAAAACCCAGAATATCTTTAATTGGTAGCGAGAGTTCCCCCCATCCCTTGGTGCAGGGGAGGCACTTTTATAAGTTTATTCTAAAGAAATAACTTTTTAAAGTGTTCAAAAGTGTTTTTACACTGATGTCGCAGTTTTTACAAAATGAAAAACAGTAAATGATGTGAAAAGGTCCTTGACAGGGTATTGGTTAAAGAAATGACAGTGGAGCCAAGAATGGACTCTGATTCAGACACTGAAGGTGTCTGCACTCCATGCACTACATGCATGGAGTGATGGACACATTCACTCCAAAGCAGAAGGACTTGGTCAGGTAGCAGTCGATGGTGAACCATACATGGTCTTCCTTGCCTAAACCACAATCAGGGTGCTGGCTCCTCCAAGATAGTCACAAAAATTTGAGATTGATTCCTATGGAAAATATTAAGGCCTCTCCTTGGATGAGGCCATCGTATGTCACTCCCTGACTGCTCTAGACAAATGGATTTGAATTATAAATACTACTTTCCTGACCTCTTCCCGAGAGCTTTTTGTTGTGGGAGATCTGCTGCTAGGACCTCGGGGATGGGACGCAGTCCATGTTTGAGAGGGACATCGGGTGTGGAAGCAAATTCCTCTGCTGTGAGATGCCACTCGAGAACTCTGCAGAAGGAAGGGCAACCAACTTTAAGAGGGTCTGGTTTCTACCAACTTCTGGAAAAAAATCCCTGCATCTCTCGAGGACAACAGTTAACACCTGTCCTTGAGGTGTGGTAAGGAAGAATGCAGCTGGGAAAACTGGAGCCAGCTCTGAGCTGTTCATGGGGCAGGTGGACTGGAGGGCTTATGGGCACAGAGGGAGGGGGGTCTATGACCCTCAGCCGTCTGCCAGATTGAAGGCCAGAGGCAAGTTGATGTAAAATTAGGCACGATGGTCCCTCCCAGTGCCCCTTCTCTTCTAGACTTATTCACTCATGAATGGTCTGTCAAGGCTGAAGGATCGGTTGCTTGAGGTGGGCTGAGAGCTTAACCTCCAGTTTCTACACCATTCTCAATCCTGTGGTTTCTCAGGATCTATTGTGTGAGCTACTGATGTGACCTCTTCCTCCCTCTGCTTGAAAAAGTGCACCCAGCATGTCAGGATCATACAATTCTTATTTCCGGCCTTGTTACTTTGGGAACTTTGAATTTCTTTTCTTTTGTTTTTAACAGTTAACCTAAAATTTCCTATAACACTAAACAAAATGACACTAAATAAATGGTATTTTTTTAAAAAGGGGATATTATAAGTAATATTGATAAAATCATGTTAGAAACTTGAAATTTTCACCAAAGATTACTCTACCTGATTCAGATTATTTCTCTCAGTCTTCACTTTCACTTCTACTGCTTGGAAAGTGAGTTCTAGGTGCTGTTTCACTTCAAATTCTTTACTATATTGGTCTTCTTTTCTTCTTAAATGCTCCCTCATTTTTTCATAAAACATCTCAGCATTTCTTCTATTCTCTTCTTCTTGCTTTAAGGTGAATCTGCAAAATTTAAAACTCTTCTTAGAAAATCATGATATTATTCACTGCTGCAATAACTTTTGTTCCCTCTTCGCAATGTTTAAAATAGTAAACATGGGGGGAATACAATGAAAAACACTTAATAATGGTCACTGTTTTCAGACAGAGTGTTAAGAATAAAACTGCATAAATTCTATCCTAATTTTCTCTTGAGAAAAATGGCTACTTCATAAATCTGCTAATGGGAATGTAAAGTAATATAAACTTTCCTAAGAATAGTTTAGAAATATAGATTACAGACCATTTTTAAGTTCTCATACTTTGACCAAATTATACAATATTATTAAAGAAAATGTATTTAAAATAATTAGAAAGGTAGAAATGAATTTATAGAAAAGGTGTTTCCTTGCAGTATTAAATAGAATACATAAAAGTGAAAAAACAACTGAAAGTCAATTTGGTAAATATTTAATGGGGTTTCCATTATGGTGGACTTCTGTATGCTCGTGAAAATGATGATTTGGAAAAATATACATTAAGTTATTGGAAGCATTCACTGTTAAGAAAATGCTATATTATTTCCAAGAATTTCACACTCCACAATACTACTAACATTTTCTCCTCTGTAAAATCCTAGAGGATAAGTTAGTCATTATAACATGTCTACATCTCTGCAGTATTAAAGGAAACAATAGTTCAAATATTTTTTTAAAGCAAGGTGTACAGTACCTTAAGCTGCTGAGCTCTCGTTCCCACTCCACTTTCTGATGTTCTAACTGTGATTTCACTTCTTTCATTTCTGAGAGCTCTTTTTGTAGCCCACGAACCTTACTTTTCATCCTGTAAAATTCTCCTCTAAGTAGTTCACAGTGGCTTCTTTGAAAATCTACTAATCTTCATGCAAAAGAATTGTATCCGGAATTTTCAACAAGCCAGCAGAACCTGCATGATGAAGAAAACAAAGATAGAAACAAACAAAAATTTATGTGAGTAATTTTTGAGTATAAAGGACTGTGCAATTCACGTTCACTCATCCATGCCCTGAACAAGTATTAAGGGTCTATAATGTGGAAGATATTATTCCAAAGCTCTGAAAATAAAACAGATGCCCCTGGGTTTTGTTTAGCTTGAAGTCTAGTAGAAGACAAAGAAAAATAAAATAATTATGAGTTCAGATAGATACTCTAAGAAAAGAGAGTTCTATGATCATATAACAGAACTTGACATAGACTGGGTCCAGGAAAGATTTCTCTGGGGAAGAGATGTCACACTGAGAAATGAAGGATGAGCAGAAAGTAGTAAGTAGAGTAGGAAGAACAACCCTGTGGACAGTCTGCAGCTGCCATTATGTTTTTAACCAAGATAGAGTAAACAGCTACTGATTTACCTTCCTGAGTGGAGCGAGCAAAAACAACACCTACAAAATACATTAAACAATTATTTTCATGATAAAGGACTTCAGGGAATGAAAGACAATCCTGGAAACACATGAGGTTAGCCTAAGGAATGCCCCAGCTCACTGCCTTGAGAGAATTTCCAGGCCCCAACACAGGGAGAAGGAATGGAAGCTGAGTTAGCCAGACTTCCTGACAGGAGGTGATGAAGCTGACAGTCTGGTGAACCAAAATGGGCAGAGATCACAGATTAGAACCATAGAGAGGAGAGAGGGGAACAGAGAGAAAAAGGACCCTGGAGATCTGAGGAGGAGCCCCTCGGGTATTCAGCAGAGGAAGGAACAGAGCCCATCTGGGAGAAACCACCTGAGACCAGGAAGAAACCATCTGAAAAGACTATAGGAACCTGTGACTGGTGCTCACTCAGTCCCAGGAATTCTATCTATTCTCATGAGCTGCTGCTGCTGCTGCTAAGTCGCTTCAGTCATGTCCGACTCTGGGCGACCCCATAGACAGCAGCCTACCAGGCACTGCCATCCCTGGGATTCTCCAGGCAAGAACACTGGAGTGGGTTGCCATTTCCTTCTCCAATTCTCATGAGCTAGGCTGGAAAATTCCTAGATTTTCCTAGCAGAATGAACAGAGTAGTCAGCAAGATCTTGCCCCCAAGGCAGGAAATAATCAGTCCTAGCCCCAGAGCCCCTCTGGATGCACCTATCGAATCATGAGCAAGAGCCAAAGAAGGATCTCTGGAAAACTCTCAATATTTGGAAACTAAATCACACGGGTCTAAATAACCCTTGGATCAAAAAGGTAATGAAAAGAGAAAGTACAAAGTATTTTGAACTGAAGGAAAATGAAAACGTTAAGACCAGCAGACATTTTAGGGAACTGACAAGCTGATTCTAGAATTCATGTAGAAAGAAGGGTGAAAACTAAAACCAGATGGAACCACACAATTGTGACCTTTAACCACGCAAAAAAGAGAGGCAACAGTTGGGCTTGAAGCAAGGGGGTAGCATGATGAGACCTGAATGTTTAAAAATAGGCAATAATTACAGTTGCTGTGCAGACCGAGGTTCTGCCAGGTAGAGTGGCATGGAAAGAAGTCCTGAGATTATTTCAGTTACTCTAGGAGGAAAATGATGCTGACCTGACCGTGGGTGAAGGCATAGGAAAGAAGAAGAGTCAACAGAAGGTACAGTGAGTGAGAGTATCATAGGCCTTTGTCTCAGAGTATACACTCACTTTCATATCCTTTTAATGCAAATCAAACTTCTGAGATGCACAGCACTGTAATATATCCCTGGCTCTACAGCAGTACTGACAAGGTGTGCATATATCACTACTCTATACACAGACAGGCTTTCCATTAACATTTACACTGCGGTCCTACCTTTACACCCCACGTTGAGAGGTTCTATTTGCAACATGTAATTCGTAGAGTAAAGCACGTCACCATCCTCAGAAACAGTCTCGGACGACTGAGTTAAGTCATCCAGTTCATTCACATAATTAATTTGTTCTTTGACCTACACAGAGGAGCCTGGTAGGCTGCAGTCCATGAGGTCGCTAAGAGTCAGACATGACTAAGTGACTTCACTTTGACTTTTCACCTTCATGCACTAGAGAAGGAAGTGGCAGCCCACTCCAGTGTTCTTGCCTGGAGAAACCCAGGGACAGGGGAGTCTAGTGGGCTGCCATCCATGGGGTCGCACAGAGTCGAACACGACTGAAGTGACTTAGCAGCTTAGCAGACCTACACATAAACAATACTGTTTCACAATGTCCTTAAAATCTATATAAATACACCAAGTGTACAGAGGTGATAAATCTCTGTATCAAAACAAAAACAGACATTTCTTAAAACAAGAGATTTTTATCAAAAGAATAACTTTATAACAGTGTTTCTAAATGATGTGTTCAAAGTAAACTTCTCTACAACAAAGGAAGATTTCCTATTTTACCACTATTCCTTTGACAAAGTATTTTCGACAAGGATAGTATTTTTGAAAGTTCATTTTTTTTTTTTTTTAACTATACTTTCTTCTTTTCATACGGTGTTTTCCTTGCAGGCCTAAAAGAACAAAGGATTCTTTTCAGGCTAATATTAAATATTCAAAAATACAAACAATACCTCAACTTTTCTTTTTTATATAAACCCTTTGCATTGGCAAGTAATTGTCTATAAAGGATGCAGAAATAAATAAGAGCAGCATTAAAGAACACAGAAAATATGTCAGTAATATTAATAAAGTATTAAAGTTAGATCCAAGGAAAAGGAAAAACATAAAGTTACTTGCATTGTGTAATAGGAAACAGTATACTAGTGTTTTTGGCACCTGTTCTTTTCCATAAGAACTAACTTTTATGGCAATACGACCTATCTGGGAGGTATTTCTTCAGTTCTTCTAAGAAAGGAATCCATTTGAATAACCAAGATATTAGCTTTTTGAGGACTTCCTATGCATTGGCCATTCATTATTAGAAGCACCTGACATGTCCTAAAGGCATTTTCATCCCCACAATCATTCTGGGAGATAGGTATAGGAAGAAATGGAGCTCACAAAGGCTGAGGAACTTGCCCAAGCCCACTCATCATGTCACCAACAAACCCAGAATTCAAAGCCACGAAGTCTGGCTTCTACACTGCTCTTCCAAAATACGCTGAGAAAGTAATACTGAAAAGTCTTTTTAAGTAATACAATAGCAAATGAATCTATAGTATTATTTCAGGTCTAGCTATAGCTATAAATAATGATTTCTGAATCTTAAAACATATTTCTCAAAAATTAAAAAGACTTCAGAGGTAGGCAAGCCTGCAAATCTACTGTCAATAAAGTTTTGTTTTCTGTAAAGAAATTCATCAATAGGCATTCATTCACCCATTCTGCTGTTTCTTCATGCATCTGATGTACATGTATTGAGCACACAATATGTGTTAATGACACGCTTAGTAAAGGAAGCACGGGTTTTGTCATTTAGATCTTTATCATGCAAAGGAATAATTTGTGAAAGATTGTTAATAATGTTTTTCTATTGAATATAAACAAAATATTTCCCTTTTCCCTGGAATCTATAAACAACTATGAAGTTAATATGATGTGATGTTTCAGAGCACCTTACAAAATCATAGCTACTCATCATGTTACTGTCAACTAGAATCATCAAGAATGACCATATCCTATTCAGTATAGCCTAAGTGTTTGTAAATTCACAATTATGTATTTTTGAAAATCTATATATGATAGAATTAATTTAAGCAATCATCTGCATATTCCATTACATAGAAATATTACACTTCAGAACCAATGAACAAGCCCTTACCATAAAACTACACATGAACAGAAGTAGTATGTACAATTAGTTCACTGCAATAGTTTAAAGACAATGTCATACAATCAATAAGCTTTCTAGTATTGGAAATGCAAACAAGACTAAACTAAATAAACACACCATCTACTGGCTCATTTCCAATAGCATGCTGCTGCTACTGCTAAGTCACTTCATTCGTGTCTGACTCTGTGTGACCCCATAGACGGCAGCCCACCAGACTCCCCTGTCCCTGGGATTCACCAGGCAAGAACACTGGAGTGGGTTGCCATTTCCTTCTCCAATGCATGAAATTGAAAAGTGAAAGTGAAGTCACTCAGTAGTGTCTGACTCCTAGTGACCCCATGGACTGCAGCCTACCAGGCTCCTCCATCCATGGGATTTGCCAGGCAACAGTACTGGAGTGGGGTGCCATTGCCTTCTCCCTCCAATAGCATACATACTCTAAAAGCTCCCTTCTTAACATAAAACAAGTAACAACTGTGAACTCCACATTCCTCTTCAGTTACCATCCAGTTCTTCATTGCCTATCCCAATAACATTCCCTACTGAATGTTTAGGTGTATTCATTACAGTCCAGCTTGTCCAAGGGGACTATTTACTGAAAGGACTTCCTGGCCAAAGGTATTGGTCCTCACCTTAACCTTTCAGCAGTGTTTATCCACTAGAGTTGAGCAATCTCTTGTCTTGGCCTGAGCACTCTATAATGCTGCTCTATTTCTAGAAGAAGTATTCAGTGCTAATATTTCTTTCCCTACAAACAAGGAATCTGGAGAATGTACCTGTCATCAACCCGATCCACTTCCCTTAAAATGCTGTCATCATTCACATGCAGCAGACCACCAGTCAGGTCTTTTCAAATATTGGTGCAATCACACTTTCTTCCGGTGTCCATTTGTCATCATTCTTTTTCTTTACTTCCTTCCTGTGCAAACCAGGATCTCTACTTTAAAAAGTCCACAAAAAAAGCCAATGTTTTCTAATAATTCAACTGATAAAGAATAAAAAAACAACCAATTCTTATAAAATTCCAACTCTTACCCATCTTAAGTCATTGATTAATTCACAAGACAGTTATAGAGTACCAACCATATGCAAGAAAACAATTCTTCCTTCAAACGCAGATATGATTATGTACAATATGATATATAAAACTTGACATATGAAAGTGATAAGTGAAATAAGGAAGGATTTGCAGAAGAAGTGAAGAGAGGAGGTCATGAGAAACAGAAAAGGGAGAAAATCATTCTACTTGGAGATTCAAATGTGAACACAAACATCAGGCACAGGGCATCTGGGTTCTTTCTGAGGAACCTGGAAGGAAGAGCACAAAATACATGGAAGAGAATAGAGAGATGCATCTGGAAAGACACTGAGAAGAACCTCAAGGGCTACACTACAAACCTGGAGTCCACTGGCTAAACGCCTTGACTCTTAGACATGGGAGTCATAAGTAGATTTACACTATATTTTTTGTTTTGCTTCTAAATATAATAATGGTGAATTTAGGGACTTCCCTGGTGGTCCAGTGCTTAGGACTCCACCTACCAATAAAGGGGGAAGGTGTTCCATTCCTGGTCAGGGAAGATCCCGCATGCCATGGCGCAACTAAACCATGCTACACAGCTACTGGAGCCAGCACCCTAGAGCCCACACTCAGCATCAAGAGAAGACACCACACTGAGAAGCCCAAGCACTGTGGCAAAGACCCAGCACAGCCAAAAATAAATGAAAAAAAGAATTCACAGAAAAAAAGCCACATTTAATTTAGGTGGTATTTTAAATGACATGAGGCATATATACCATGAAAGAAGGAACCAAGGAAATATTTGGCCAGGGGAGGAGAGCTCACTTTTAAACCACCCGCATGATGTGACAGCAGCATCACAGCTGAAAGACCGTTGCCTCATTGGTTCTCCTGCCACCATCAGCAATTTGGCCTCCCTCCATGGACAACCTCAAAGTACTAGGAGAGAAAAACCTGTCAGCCAAGAGTACTCTTTCCAGAAAAGTTGTCTTTCAGAAATGAAAGAGAAATAAAAACTGTCCCAGACAAAGCAAACCTGATGGAGTTCATCACCACTAGTCCCGCCTCATGAGAAATGCTGAAAGAAGTCCTCAAACTGAAATGAAAGGATGTTCATTAGTGACAAAACAAATTTAAATATACAACACACTGATTAAGGCAAATATGCAGTCAAATCCAGAATACTCTTATTTGTAACATGGTGGTATGTTAACAAAGGAACTCTAGTAATAAGGCTAAAGGACAAGAATATTCAAAATAACCATATCTCTAGTAAAATATAAAATCTGTACATCACAAACATTAGCTCAAGTTAGAAATTATTTTATAGGAACATAACAAGGGATGTGCTGTTAAATATTGATATAGGATTACCTATCAGAACCCTCATTCGGTATAGCAGGAAACTCCTGGTTGCTGTTTCCTCCACTCTTTCTCCGCTGAAACAATCCACTCTCATCAGCAGCATCACATATGTTCTCTGATAGTTCCACTTCACTACTTTTGTGTTTCTTTTCTTCTTCAACCTTTAATGGAAGTTTGACACTAAGAATAATTGCTATGTAGTGATTATAAAGACCTTTGTTTTCAATTTTATTATTTGATTCAGTGCTCACCCTGAATTTAAGTGATAAAAATATTTTGGGGTTTATTTTAATTTTATCACTTACAAGTCACTGAAATTTTTGTAAAATCTGCTCCTTTCTGTTTGAGGAAAAGACAATTTCCCCAAAATTTCAAAAATGGCTTTCTTAATAAGATGCAATTATTCATATTCAGTCTTCCCCATCTGATGGGCAGAGACGATGAAATAAAAAGACAAAGACACAAAATCTGTCCTCTTTGGTCTTTACTACCTGGATTTTCCATTAAACAGCCAGATATAGAGGATGTGACACCTTCGCACCTCAGAAAGGAAACAATCTTCTCTCTGCACTAAAGCTATTCTTTCCCCTCTGCCTTTTACAATTATTTTTTCACTTGGATCCAGGAGATAGCAAAAAAGTGACGATGTTCACTAAATTAAATGAAGCAGAGTTTACCAAAACACAAGGAGCAGAATGAAACTGAGGAGTTGTTAGGTAGTGCAGAATTCTGGAATATAAGTAATGTCTCCCAATTCTACATTCAATAACCATCAAACCTTACAGTTAGAGGGTATAGAGATAATTACCTAGCATTGCCCCACTATTTACCAAAAACAGCAATAAAATCAAAAAATGTTCAAGGTTTTGTTTAAGGCCCTAATCTGGCACTCCCTAGCATTTTATGGCACCAAAAAAGATGATACAATTCTGGAACGTTGAATGTTATATATTACCAAATGAATTCATCAGATTAATCAGATAAGTTAAAAGCATGACTGTGGCACAGTAACTCAATGCCTTAGTTGGGGGTAGGGCCCATCTCCTTTTTTTTTTTTTTTTTTTAAACGGGAGAATACATAGAGTTTTTTGTTTCTTTTTTTGTTTGTTTGTTTTGTCTTTTGTGTGTTGTTCAAACTCAGTCAAAGCACCTCTTACACAAAACAGCAAACAAACAATTTTAAAAACCTATTACTGAAGAAAGAAAAATCTCACAGCATCTCAGAACTCAGTCTTCTCCTTTGTAGATAAACACTTATTATTTTTTTTTTCTTTTTGCTCAGGGTTTATACTACCTATGGGCTTCCCTGGTGGCTCAAATATAAAGAATCCACCTGCAATGGGGGAGACCTGAGTTCAATCCCTGGGTTAGGAAGATCCTCTGGAGAAGGGAACAGCTAGCTGCTCTGGTATTCTTTCTGGCCTGGGGAATTCCATGGGCAGAGGAGCCTGGCAGGTTACAGTCCAAGGGTTTGAAAAGATTTGGACATGACTGAGTATTTATCACACACACATGTACAAACATGGGTGCACATACACACACACACACACACACACACACATACACTATTTATGTAATAAAATCACACATGTCAATCTTTCTACATTTTAGTAAACAACATAATGGAAAGGTCTGTCTCAAAAGAAACATCTGAGAGTGCTGATTAAAGCATATGTGGGAGCACATGTATTTATTATTAAAAAGATCCTGAAGAGGCCATGCTGGAAATCTAAGTGCCCCAGTGATTGCGGAAAGCAGAGAAGATCACACATAGTCAACCACAATGAAGAGATTAGAGGGAACACATGTTCATGTCCCATCTCTCAGTCAGTGCTTTCTTCCCATTCTATGGAAATATAACTTATATTTAACCCAACAGTGTTAAGGGGGAAAAAAAAAAAAGACGCAAAACCCTAGCTGATTATTCTTCTTAAGCAATTTCCTTGGTGCTTATTCTAGCTCAAAAGACCACATGGTACATAGGTAAATGAGTTTCCCAGTCCATATGAAGACTGATGGAGAAGAATTAGATATGAAAATTGATTGAAGGATAAAAGCCATGAAAATAGTTTCCTGAATTCCTGTTATTGAGGTAATAATCGATTTCTACAAAATTACCTCTTTGGATGACCCCACTTTATCCATAAATGGAAAATCAAAATGGACCACATCATCAAGAAAGAGAAAAACCAAAGCAAGAGAAAATGAGAAGCTCTTTTGGAAGTTACATTTTCTTTTTCCAGAGCCAGCAACTCTACTTGAAACATGTCTATTTCATTCTTAAACCTCTGCATATCCTTCTCTAATTCACTTACATACATTTCAGATGTGCTGTGACTATTAGGTGGAGAAGAATCCCCATTTTCTAATTCGGGTTCCATGCTTTTATTGTCACTACTGCTGCAATTATCTGCATGCAGTGGCTTCTGGAACCAGTCCTGTATTGCTTTATTTTTCAGATCAGTATTTTAACAACAGCAAGGGGAACGTGAATTTTTATTTGAATTCTATGTTTCATCTAACCAGAGTAGACAAGTCACAGACTAGAATGACATGCCTGTCCCGTGTATAATTTCCGATTAGTGGGATTTTGCCTCATATTTTGTGATATTTGCATATCAATCTCTTGATCTTTCACTTCAAATATAACTACCGGCTCCCCTACTTTTTTATTTTCTGTATCATTATAAAAACTCTCCTCAATTTTCATAAACACATGTCCAATGTCTAGTTGATAATTTTCAAAGTCTACTTTATTTTCAGGGAAACAAAGCTTTGAAGATGACTGACAAGTCTATCCAAGGGACCCAGAGTTTACAGACCACGGAAAAACATTTTTGAGACTGGGTTCTTTTTGTTCAGGAAATGTTTGGAATACTAGAGAGACAGATACTCCAAATGCATCTTTTCCTCACAATCAGGTATATTATTTGTGAGATTAAGAACTATTTCCTTTTGGTTTGCTTCTTATTTAGGGTTATCACATAGTCGGTATTTTGGTATTCCTCACAAAATTTCACTGAACTTCTGCTTTAACTCATTTGTGATGGGTGTTAACTTATCTTTTCATTCTAATTTGCCTTGTGTGATACACTTTTTTATCATACAGTACTACACCAGATATTGAAATTTACAGTTTTACATACCTGTGCATGGTTATTCTCATCTTCAAGTTTTTCTTGTTCTTCCTCTGTTATCATTTCCAAGTCTTGACATATCTGCATGTTTAGTTAAAGTTACTTAGAATGTTTAGATAAAAGACATAATCCTCATTTAAAACAGAGACCTAAAATGTTGTATGAAACAACAGATTAAATCAATCTTAATCTTCAGCTGAATATTTACTTCTTTAAGAACTACTTCCAATGACCTGAAAACTTCAACAAACCATTTGGGAAATACCAGATGTCACCAGGTTACAGGAACACAAACAGCTCAAAGATTCAGTCACAGATTGATCCAAACAGCAGTGAACAAAACAATCAGAAACCAAACAAAATACAGGACAGACATATAAAGTCATCATACATTCTCTTCTCTACTTTCTAACAGGACCTTTTAACAACATGCCAAGCAGCAACTGCAACATTATTCATGGTTTACAAAATTCCTCTTACTTTTTAGCTTTTATCAGTTCCTTCATCTGAAATGCTTCCCTATACTCTTCTGACAAATTACTTTTCATCTTTTAAGGCTCAACCTGCTTTGTGAAGTTGTCTTTGATTACTGCCATCTTTCCCCTGATAAAGAGGTATGCCTTTCCTTGTAGCTCCCTTAGTACTTTAAAGATTTTCTAGTGTATCTTTATAGATTTTCCTAGTGATAGATATAGATCTGAACTGTAAATTATTTCTTTACATGTCTATCCTCTTGGTTCCTAGACTGCAGGGGACAAGCTCTTAAAAGTCGCCTCGGTATATATAGCATTTTTTTTTAATTTATTTTTTTTATTGAAGGATAACTGCTTTATAGAATTTTGTTGTTTTCTGTCAAACCTCAACATGAATCAGCCATAGGTACACATATATCCCCCGTTTTGAACCCCCTTCTCATCTCCCTCCCCATCCAACACCTCTAGGTTGATACAGAGCCCCAGTGTCTCTTATTCAATAACTATTTCTCAGGTTTCTGCTCAGTACTAGACATTGGAGTTTCACGACAAATGTAGAAAAAGGTGTCAGGGATGATGGCTTTTCTAGAGATAATGCCTGAGTGCAGACTTACACAGTTCAAGGGAACAGAGGGCAGGAGAGGGAGAACATTTAAGGCTGTAGCAAGATGGGGAGAGGAACACACACATCACAGGGTAGATATTTGTCCAAAGTGAAGGGATGGGACTGACTAAGGTCATGGCATCCAGTCCCATCATTTCATGGCAAAGAGATGGGGAAACAATGAGAACAGAAACAGACTTTATTTCTTGGGCTCCAAAATCAATGCAGATGGTGACTGCAGTCATGAAATTAAAGGACACCTGCTCCTTGGAAGAAAAGATATGACAAACTTAGCGTATTAAAAAGCAGAGATGTTACTTGGCTGACAAAGGTCCGTCTAGTCAAAGCAAAGGCTTTTGCAGTAGTCATGTATGGATATGAGAGTTGGACCAAAAAGAAGATTGAGCACCAAAGAACTGATGCTTTTCAACTGTGGTGTTCGGAAAGACTCATGACAGTCCTTTGGACTGCAAAGAGATCCAACCAGTCAATCCTAAACAAAATCAGTTCTGAACATTCATTGGAAAGACTGACTCTGGTGCTGAAACTCCAGTACTTTGGCCACCCGATTCGAAGAGCTGACTCATTAGAAAAGACCCTGATGCTGGGAAAGGTTGAAGTCAGGAGGAGAGGGAATGACAGAGGATGTGATGGTTGCATAGTATCGCCAACTCCATGAACGTGAGTTAAGCAAGCACAGGAGATGGTGAAGCACAGGGAAGCCTGGTGTGCTGCAGTCCATGGGCCATGTAGAATCAGATACAACTGAGTGACTGAACAACAACAACAGGAACAAGTGATAAGGGTGCCAGCAGCAGTTCAGAATTCTAGAGCAAAGGACTGAAAGGGCTAGAGATAGAGGGTCAAGCATAAGTCAGTTATGAGAGCATCAACAGTGCTTTAAGATGTCTAGACATTAATGTGACTCAGAGTGCCTCATAGTCACGTGTGCTTTTGAGATTGGTGACCCTAAAGACCAGGAGGGAGGAATCTGAAGGGCATACAAATAACCAGAGGAAGGTGAATCTGAAGGCATTGATACTGGGAATAACAAGGTAATGCAGGCCTGAACTGAGGGAGTGTTTACAGAAATATTTTCGGATATAAAACTTTCAGGGTACAGTATAGAATACATCTTTTAAGAAATCAATAAATGTACAAATCAGGGATCCTAAAGGATAAAATAACTGCTCGCTATTTTATAATGTATTGACTGAGAAGAAAATGATCAACACAAACTGACTGAAGTGGCTTCTATCTTTTTGTAGTTTCCTATCTCACATGGTCGCAGTGTTGAAGGGACTCATGTAGGCATTTTTTTTGAATTTGTTTTCCTGGACCTACAAGCTCATGGAGAGACAAGAGCAAAATGACTCAGTTGTATAGATACAGAAAAAAAGACAGAAACATGTTGAGTTTAGAGCCTGTAGTCACTATTCTAGGAGATAACTGAGAATATTCTGTAAATGCAATGTGAGGATAGAAAAGAATCAAGTACAGGAGTGAAAAAAGA
>NW_020868250.1:0-18117 GCF_003369695.1 Bos indicus x Bos taurus
TTAAAAAGATCATAACTATAAAAGCAAATCTCTGTTACTGGAAGCTGGGACAAAAGCTGTCAGAGAAAGGATAGTAAATAACTCTGAATTTTTTCTCTGCTTCATTTCAAAAGCTTAGGGCTACCAATGTTTGACCTTTTACAAATGGAATAGTTTCTTGCAGGTCTTGGTGCTGCGCTGAATGCTGATGGTGGTGTGAGCTTGATGCAGTCATCAAGAATTGTGAATACGCTCACCATCGGTGCAGTCTTCTGCATCAAAACATTTCTCACTTAGTGACATTTGCTGGTTCCCTCTAAGAAAAGGCAGAGTGATTCTATTTTCCCTAAACGTTTTCCTTTAGTGTGTCTCTCGACCAAGCAGGGCAAGGAAAATTGTGTAATTGTCCAGAATGACTTCATATAGCTTAGTCAGAGGGAAATAATATCAGGTTTGAAAAAGGAGGTATTTTATTCAGAACATCTGGCATCAACCTGCTATCAGATTTTACTCATTAGTAATAGAAAACATTACAATATATTTGAGGATTATTGAGATTTGTTGCCTTTTGTCAATTTTATACTACATAATCTTAGTCTCTGTCTTTAGACTATCTGCCTTAAAGTTTCAAATATTTGGATATTGATCTATTATGTAGGATGATCTGTGGGCCATTTTAAAAGTATGTTTCAGTTCAGTTCTGTTCAGTTGCTCAGTCGTGTCCAACTCTTTGCGACCCCATGAATTGCAGCACTCCAGTCTTCCCTGTCCATCACCAACTCCCGGAGTCCACTCAGACTCACGTCCATCGAGTCAGTGATGCCATCCAGCCATCTCATCCTCTGTCATCCCCTTCTCCTCCTGTCCCCAATCCCTCCCAGCAGCAGTCTTTTCCAATGAGTCAACTCTTCACATGAGGTGGCCAAAGTACTGGGGTTTCAGCTTTAGCATCATTCCTTCCAAAGAAATCCCAGGGCTGATCTCCTTCAGAATGGACTGGTTGGATCTCCTTGCAATCCAAGGGACTCTCAAGAGTCTTCTCCAACACCACAGTTCAAAAGCATCAATTCTTCGGTGCTCAGTTCTTCACAGTCCAACTCTCACATCTGTACATGACCACTGGAAAAACCATAGCCTTGACTAGACGGACCTTTGTTGGCAAAGTGATGTCTCTGCTTTTGAATATGCTATCAGATTTCTCAAGAGGCAGGTCAGGTGTCTGGTATTCCCATCTCTTTCAGAATGTTCCACAGTTTATTGTGATCTACACAGTCAAAGGCTTTGGCATAGTCAAGGAATATAGATTTTTCAATATTAAAAAGAAGACACTTGGAGTGACAGAATAAAGATAAGTCTGAAATCTATGTTTTATAATATCTAAGATCATATTTCTCTATAGGATATTACAGCATAATATCACTTACTTCTGAGCCTCTATCATGTATTAGACCCTGTCTTATTTTAGATACACACCTGTAAGATAATGGTCATCATTTCTCTTTTTATAATTGAAAAGCTTTGGCACACACAATTGCCTGGGTCACATGAATAGTAAAGAAAGTTGAGACCAGTCTTTCTGAACCCAAGCTTCCTTACAGGAATGTTTGCAACTATATAAACTTGCATGTGTGTCATTCTAAAAATGGAAGGCACATTCTTGAATTATATTTTGTCCATTTTGAAATAAGAGATTATTAGGAGAAAATGTGTTCACAAGTTAGGATCCCTCTGAGCAGAGCCTTGGGTACCTTTCAGAGATGATTTAATATTGAACAAGTGCTAGCAATGCACTGACCTTCACGTAAATGCTTCACATCCATGATCTCATTCATCCCTTTACATGAGGAGGATATGATTATAATCCCCAATTTACAGAAAGTAAAATTGGTGATGAAGGAACATCTCTGTTCTCTCCAAATCTGCTCTGTACATTTTTCTGCCCCAGTCTACACCCTGATGGTCTGACCTCTCAGGACTACTTTTCTTGGTCTCCATGACCCCTTGGCTTGTTGGGTTTGGCAGTTGGAAGAACCAAGGGATGAAGTCTGAGAGAAGAGACCAGAATATCTGCTCACCTGCCTAAGGTTCTGGCAGAGGATGTCCTTCTCCGTGATCACAGCTCAGATCACTGGTACACTTCTGTGCCCCGTCCCCGCCCCCAAATTGTAATCTCCTATCCTCCTCTTTCCTCATCAGTCTTCAGGTGAAGACCACTTCTTGCTGTTGCCAGTTGGCTCTTCATTGCATTTTTTTCCTTTGGTAACTCTGCACACTTCTGTTAGGTGATCTTCAATTGCACTCTGGATTGTGCCAATCATTGACTGCTGAAATCTCGACTGACATGAAAAAAGCAAACTAAGTTGCCTGAGGGTTTCTTGATTAGGACTTGGCAGAATTGGAGTTCAACTCAGGCTTGTTTGATGACAGCACCAATTACTCACAGACTAATCACCACAGGAAAGAGCCTGGATTGTGTCTCAGCCCCTAAGGACATTGCATTCATTTCAGGGTTGATGACATTGAAGACACTGATGTTCAGGGAATGTGAACAGCCATCCACAGGCCATCAAAAACAGCTCAAATCCTGAAGATCTAGCCAAGGAGATGGCTGTTGAGCAGGTAGACCAATCTCTCAATATTAAAAGGCAGCAATATTACTCTTACAGTGTCTAAAGTGATTACTGCCAGGACCACTGATATTACAGCCATATCACAAATCCAGAAGACTCCAAATGATGATGCCTTGACCTCAGTCCCAGATACTGTTCTGTTAATTCCTCAAGCTCCATATCACACAATTTGAGTCATTCTTTAGCTCATTGAAAATTATGCATGAACTCCTACTATGGATTAGACATTGTGCTAAATGCAAGGCATATAAAGATGAATAAAACAAGGCTTTACACAAAACAATCACAGAGTATATATGCAGTCTCAGGCACAGTCCAGACTCCAATAGTTATCATACTATAATTGAGAATTATATATGTTGCTGTGGAAGAAAAAGGGTATTTTTCACTCTTACCTTTAGACTAGCATCACTCAATTTTGTCACCCAGCCACACACTGCTTTTTCCCTAATGCCTAAAATTCATAACCCAAACTCTAAGCTATAAAAGTTTTGTTGGCTATAAAAGCTTTGGGGACTCACATGAAGTAATCAGCACACATACATACTGAGCACTCAACAAACCATCAGCTCTTTCTCAGTTAAATATCTCTCACAATGATGACTACATTTTGGTCATAATTAATAGAATATTCTCTGGCTTTTTTTTTTTTTCACCTTCTAAGTCCACATAGCATTATTTAGACAATATTTTTTCCTTATCCTTTTTAATTTTTTTTTTCATTTTCTAATTAATGTTTTGGATCATAGTTTACTTTACAATGTTGTCTTAGTTTCTGCTGTATGACAAAGTGAATCAGCTATATGTATACATATATTCCTTATTTTTTTCCTTCTGATTTCCTTTCCATTTAGGTCATTACAGAGCATTGGGTAGAACTCCCTGTACTATAGAGTAGGTTCCCATTAGTTACTTATTTTATACTTACTAGTGTATGTATGTCACTTTCAGTATCCCAATTAATCTCACTCCTTTCCCACCTTGATGTCCATATGTTTGTTCTCTATGTCTGTACCTCTATTTCTGCTTTGCAAATAAGATCACCTATACCATCCTTCTAGATTTCACATATATGTATCAATATGACATCTGTTTTCCTTTTTCTGACCTACTTCACTCTGTATGACACTCTCTACATCCATCTACATCTCTACAAATGACCCAATTTCATTTCATTTTAAGGCTGAGTAGTATTCCATTGTGTGTGTAATACACCACATCTTCTTTAGCCATTGCTCTTTGATGGACATTTAGATTGCTTCCAATGGACCAGAGGCTACCTGTTTACCCAGAGACAAACCATAATTCAAAAAAGACTACATGTACCCTAAATGTGTATTGCAATTTATTTACAATAAAAAGATATTTTAAATAATAGATGCCTAATGTTTGAAGTCCGCACCCCCAAAAGGAGAGCAATACACCACGTCCAAAGAGCAGCCGGCTGCACCGAGCTGACAGAAGGGCACTGGAGAAGGAAGCTATGCCCACATTCAAGGTCAGAGGAGATCGGTGGCTGTGAGGAGAAATAACTCCTGTCCAAGTTGTAAGGAGCAGTGGCTGTGAGCTTTGCTGGAAGTAGTCAAGCAGGAGATGGCAAGAGTGAACGTCGACATTTTAGGAATCAGAGAACTAAAATGGACTGGAATGGGTGAATTTAACTCACATGACCATTATATCTACTACTGCGGGCAGGAATCCCTTAGAAGAATGGAGTAGCCATCATGGTCAACAAAAGAGTCCAAAATGCAGTACTTGGATGCAATCTCAAAAACAACAGAATGATCTCTCTTCGTTTCCAAGGCAAATCATTCAATATCACAGTAATCCAAGTCTATGCCCCAACCACT
Organism: Bos indicus x Bos taurus; assembly: GCF_003369695.1. Classification (NCBI taxonomy): domain Eukaryota; kingdom Metazoa; phylum Chordata; class Mammalia; order Artiodactyla; family Bovidae; genus Bos; species Bos indicus x Bos taurus. The sequence goes on from NW_020868250.1 coordinate 4,460, forward strand.
AATGCTGAAGAAGCTGAAGTTAAATGGTTCCATGAAGACCTACAAGACCTTCTAGAACTAACATGCAAAAAAAAAAAAAAAAAAATGTCCTTTTCATTACAGGGGATTGGAATGAAAAAGTAGGAAGTCAAGAAACACCTAGGGTAACAGTCAAATTTGGCCTTGGAGTACAGAATGAAGCAGGAAAAAGGCTAATAGAGTTTTGCCAAGAGAACGTACTGGTCACAGCAAACACCCTCTTCCAACAACACAAGAAAAGACTCTACACAGGACATCATCAGATGATTAATACTGAAATCAGATTGATTATATTCTTTACAGCCAAAGATGGAGAAGCTCTATACAGTCAGCAAAACAAGACCAGGAGTTAACTGTGGCTCAGATCATGAACTCCTTATGGCCAAATTCAGACTTAAATTGAAGAAAGAAGGGGAACTGTCTAGACCATTCAGGTATGACCTAAGTCAAATCCTTTATGATTATACAGTGGAAGTGAGAAATAGATTCAAGGGATTAGATCTGATAGACAGAGTGCCTGAAGAACTATTGATGGAGGTTCATGACATTGTACAGGAGATAGGGATCAAGACCATCTCCAAGAAAAAGAAATGCAAAAAAGCAGAATGGCTCTCTGAGAAGGCCTCACAGACTTAGCTGTGAAAAGAAGAGAAGTGAAAAGCAAAGAAGAAAAATAAATATATACCCATTTGAATGCAGAGTACCAAAGAATAGCAAAGAGAGATAAAGAAAAGCCTTTCTTAGTGATCAGTGCAAAGAAATAGAGGAAAACAATAGAATGGGAAAGAGATTTACAGATATCTTCAAGAAAATTAGATACCATGGGAACATTTCTTGCAAAGTTGGGCACAATACAGGTCAGAAAACAGCATGCACCTAACAGAAGCAGAAGATATTAAGAAGAGGTGGCAAGAATACACAGAAGAACCAGACAAAAAAGATCTTCATGACCCAGATAATCACTATGGTGTGATCACTCATCTATAGCCAGACATCCTAGAATGTGAAGTCAAGTGAACCTTAGAAATCACTATGAACAAAGCTAGTGGAAGTGATGAAATTCCAGTTGAGCTATTTCAAATCCTAAAGATGCTGTGAAAGTGCTGCATTGAATATGTCAGCAAATTTGGAAAACTCAGCAGTGGCCACAGGACTGGAAAAGGTCAGTTTTCATTCCAATCCCAAAGAAAGGCAATGCCAAAGAATGCTCAAACTACCACACAATTGCACTCATCTCACACGCTAGTAAAGTAATGCTCAAAATTCTCCAAGCCAGGCTTCAACAGTATGTGAACCGTGAACGTCCAGATGTTCAAGCTGGTTTAGAAAAGACAGAGGAACCAGAGATCAAACTGCCAACATCCGTTGGATTATACAAAAAGCAAGAGAGTTCCAGAAAAACATCTATTTCTTCTTTATGGATTATGCCAAAGTGTTTGACTGTGTGGATCACCACAAACTGTGGAAAATTCTGATAGAGATGGCAATACCAGACCACCTGATCTGCTTCTTGAGAAATCTGTATGCAGGTCAGGAAGCAACAGTTAGAACTGGACATGAACAGAAGACTGATTCCAAATAGGAAAAGGAATACATCAAGGCTGTATAATGTCACCTTGCTTATTTAACTTATATACAGAATACATCATGAGAAATGCTGGGCTGGATGAAGCACAAGCTGGAATCAAGATTGCCAGGCAAAATATCAATAACCTCAGATATGCAGATGACACCACCCTTATGGCAGTAAGCGAAGAAGAACTAAAGAGCCTCTTGATGAAAGTGAAAGAGGAAAGTGAAAAAGATGGCTTAAAGCTCAACATTCAGAAAACTAAGATCATGACATTTGGTCCCATCACTTCACAGCAAATAGATGGGGAAACAGTGGAATCAGTGACAGACTATTTTGGGAGGCTCCAAAATCACTGTAGATGGTGACTGCAGCCTTGACATTAAAAGACACTTACTCGTTGGGAAAAAAAACCTATGACAAACCTAGATAGCATATGAAAAAACAGAGATATTACTTCGCTGATAAAGATCTGTATGGTCAAGGCTATGGTTTTTCCAGTAGTCATGTATAGATGTGAAGAGTTAGACTCTAAAGAATGCTGAGCGCTAAAGAATTGATGCTTTTGAACTGTGGTGTTGGAGAAGACTCCGGAGAGTCCCTTGGACTGCAAGGAGATCCAACGTGTCTATCCTAAAGGAAGTCAGTCCTGAATATTCATTGGAAGGACTACTGCTGAAGCTGTTACTCCAATACTTTGGCCACTTGATGCAAGGAGCTGACTCATTTGAAAAGACCCTGATGCTGGGAAAGATTGTAGGCAGGAGGAGAAGGGCACAACAGAGGATGAGATGGTTGGATGGCATCACCTACTCAATGGATGTGAATTTGAGTAAACTACGGGAGTTGGTGGTGGACAGGGAGGCCTGACGTGCTGCAGTCCATGCAGTCACAAAGAGTTGGACAGGACTGAGTGACTGAACTGAACTGGACTGAAATTGAAAACAATAGAATGGTCTTACCAGACCCAGGTTCACAGGGTACATTTTAAGATAACAGGATTAGTCAGAATTTTCTAAGAAGGAGATATTTGTCCTTGACCAAGATACATTGTAGATATATAATTATTAGTACAGAGTTTAAGGAAAAAATACCCGTGAGCAAGGTGAGTTGTTTTCTTGTGGTAATCATTAGTTCTTGGCTTAAAGAAAGAAGGTTTTATGTGACTAAGGAATGTAGAAAAAAATGTTTGTCCCTTTCTCCTCCCTCACGGTCCTGCACTTCTTTCTCTGTGAGGGCCCTGGACTCCTTATAAACCTATCTAACAATCACCTCTCTCACTATCCAGGGTCCAGATACTGGGTGAGGCTAGTTGAAATATACCAAGAAATAGTCACTCAGTTGAAAGATACTGGGGGAGGAGAGCTGGTTGAAAGATACCAGTTTGCTCAGTTGTAGGAGACTGACTGTTCTTGGCTGAGCGGTTCGGTGAGAGACTCATCTCATGTTTTTCCCCAGTTCATCTGCCTTAATAGAATTCACTGGGGAAAAAAAAAAGTGAAGATATTACATGACAGTTTTGCTCTGAAGAGCCAAGCCTCCTCCTAGGCAGTTATGGTTTTCTCAGCTGACTGAGAAATTTATGGGAGTGATGGAGACAAAGTCCTCATACTGTGCGGTGATCCCACAGGGACCACTCATTAATTAAAACACTTGCTCACTAGGAGCAAATAAGAATTGACTATTCAGTGATCTGGGCACCCATGGTGGTCTTAGATTGCCAGAGGGAGAAACTGAGACACATAAGAAGACTTGAAATGATACCGGGGTGATGCCTGGAGGAGTTAAGCTCACAAGTAGCACACAGGCCCATCATACAATTTCATTAGTAAATTTTATCCCTGATAAATTCAACTTAAAATGAGAAATGCTGCCCCTGCTGCTGCTAATTCGCATTAGTTGTGTCCTACTCTGTGCAACCCCATAGACCACAGATCAGTAGGCTCCTCCATCCCTGGGATTCTCCAGGCAAGAATACCAGAGTGAGTTGCCACCTCCTTCTCCAGTGCATGAAAGTGAAAAATGAAAGTGAAGTCATTCAGTGGTGTCTGACTCTTAGCGACCCCGTGGATTGTAGCCTACCAGGCTCCTCTATCCATGGGATTCTCCAAGTAAGAGTACTGGAGTGGGTTGCCATTGCCTTCTCCAAATGGGAAATAGAATCTCTCAGAAACAGAAACGAAGGGTGACAAAAAGCCAACAGGTGACTAATACCCCATCCAGATTCAGGTACAGTACAAATAGAGTGCATACTTGCAAGTATCCAGTTAATTGAGGGAGTGTACACTAAAGGAGATCCCAATCTAAAATGGCCAAATTTAGGTTCTTTAGATATTTCAAAATTGACATTTTTGCACACACAATTAGAAAAAGCTGGCTGTAAGATTAAACAGGCTGAATGTAATGCTTATTTTGATTGGTATCTAGAAGCTCTAAAAGAGAAAATGATAAAGTAACTTTTCTGCAGGAAACCAACAAGCAAGTGCTTGAAACTATATCAGAACTAAACAAGGCCACTAGCACTGACTCTCTTTCTCCCTCTGCTTCCCCTTGTATCCTCTTTGACATGAACTGCCTGGCACAGAAGCTTTCTCCTTTAAGTCTCCTGCTCCCCCTTCCCCAGCAAAGGAAGATAAAAAATCAGAAGTGACTATAGGTCTCTTTAGGGTTAAAAAACAAAACAAACAAACAGACAACAACAAAAAAAAAAAAAAAACTATTACAAGGAAAGGCAAACTACACTCAGTGCTCACCTGTATACCCTGGACCTGAATAGAACTTAGAGCCTTGGCTAAAGAATTTCTGATCCAAGTCAGGAACCATTGGGGTTTGAATTAACCATCTGGACCTACAAGCCTGAATTTTTAGATCTATATCAACTGATATAGCTATCAGTTTCTGAAAGCAAAGCAAGGGAATGGATAAAGAAAGCAGGATAGAAATGCCCCTTAAAGGACTTTGATCACATAGTCTAGAGGCTTACATTGAATGAAAGGAATTAGATCAGAAATTACTTCATCTTTTCCCAGAGGATTTTCCTAAAATCATAGACTGGACAAAGATTCAACAATTTAAGCAGAAATTGGATGAATTAATTCTGGACTATTATGAGAGATCTGAAAAAAACTTTTAAGCCATATTCTGGTTTGACACCTGAATTATTCTCTAACCATAAAGATGACCCTCTGCTCAACTCCACCTTTTTAGAACATTCAGGTGAGTATTTGGCCACTCTGTTCAAAAAAAACACAATCTAGATTGGCCTGCATTGCATACCAATGTCCTTTTTTACACTGGCAGATCAACTTTTCAAAAGCATTAAGAAGAAAGAGAAGGGGATATCTACCAAAATCATGAACCTTCAACTGTGCCAATTAAGCACCTAGCATTACTCGAAGGTCAACTGACCCCCCATTTAATTATTAACTGAGAGCAAAAACAAAAATTTGCTTTTACTGCAGAAAACCCAGGCATCAGAAAATGAACTCTAAGAAGCCTAGATGGAGAACTGAATTTTAGACCAGAATTTTGAGTTAAACAAAAACATGACTGCTTCAAGGAAACCTCAGAGGTCTTTCCCATTTATCCTCTCTAATGACTTGGGGGAAGTAGAAATGATTATACAAGGAGAAACAATTAAAGCCCTAATAGACACAGTGGCACATTTTCAGTTTTGAACCCTTCAAAAACTAAAGGCTCTCTCCCTCAAAGTATATTAGTACAGATGATAAGGATTTCTAATGCACTATTAAGGCTCTTGGGATTCCCAGGTGGTGCTAGCAGTAAAGAACCTGCCTGCCAATGCAGGAGACATAAGAGACATGGGTTCAGTCCCTGGGTTGGGAAGATCCCCTAGAGGAGGACATGGCAACCCACTCCGGTATTCCTGCCTGGAGAATCCCACAAACAGAAAAGCCTGGTGGGCTGTAAGTCCAAAGGGTCTCAAAGAGTCAGACATGACTGAAGTGACTTAGCATGCATGCACACACACACACACATGCATGCATTAAGGCTCTTAAATCATTACCTTTAGAATTCTATTTAGGTGAACTTAAAGAAAGGCATCCCTTTATCCTAGTAGAAAGTGTTCCTGCTCCTCTGAAAAGTAGAGACCTATTAGAAGCTTATGAAGTCCATATTTACTTTAATCCTAAGAGAGAAATGTTTCTAGATATAAAGGATTATATTAAATGTTTGTGATTTAAGGATTACATTAAATGTTTGTAACTCATGATGAGGATGACACTTGACAAGTTGCTAGGCTTGGTACCAAAATAATTATGGGTACTTGATTCTACTGACATGGGAAGAATACATTCTGCATCCTTTATCAAAATTAGATAAGGATAAGCCACTGTCCAATATTCATCAGTATTCATGAAGGCAGGAGACCATAGAAGGAATAAAACCTCATTAGAGGTTTTATTAATATTAATTAAGTTCATTAATTAATATTATTAACTTACATTGAGAAACAGCTTATTGTGCCTTGCACCAAACTTCATAACACTCCCATTTTGTAGGTTAAAAAAATGTCAAGGGTTGGAGGTTTGTATAGGACTTGACATCCCTGGTGACTCAGATGATAAAGAATCTGCCTGCAATGCAGAGGACCTGGGTTCAATCTCTGGGTTGGGAAGATCCCCTGGAGAAGGGAATGGAAACCCCACTCCAATATTCTTGCCTGGAGAATTTCATGGATAGAGGGTTACAGTCTATGTAGTTGCAAATTGTCAGAGAAGACTGAGCGACTAATGCTATACTACACTATAATATCTATCAATGCTATTATTATCCCTCAACATTCTGTAGTTTCAAATCCTCATACCTTACTTTCCCAAATTCCAAAAACAGTGAGTTCTTTTCTGTGAAAGATTTCTGCAGTGCAGTTTTTAGTATCCCTGTACATACAGATGATTGGTATCTTTTTGCCTTTGCTTGGAATGAATGGCAATATACATGAACTGTAATGCCACAGGGTTATACTGAAAGCCCTGCTTACTTCTCCCAGATATTAAAATCCAGATGATCTGGGTTTTCCTGATAGGTGAGTTTTAAAAAATATGTAGATAATCTGTTACTGTGTTCAAATTTCTTGAATAACAGTCAGCAAGACACCCTATATTTACTTCAGAAGCTAACCTTAAAGGGATATAGAATGTCCAAAGAAAAATTGCAATTCTATAAAACTAGTGTAAAATATTTAAGACATAGGATCTCTAAAGGAGTACTTTTACTTGACCTAGATAGAATGAAGACATTCTAATGCCTTTATCCCTGTCCCAAAAATAAAAAGACAAGGGAAGCTTTAGGACTTGCAGGCTACTGTAGGAATTGGACTCCAAATTTTTCCTTAATTACACACCCAGTATATAATCTCAAACAAGGCCAACTGGAATTTCTTTGCTGAAATACAGAACATTCTGAAGCCATGGAGACCTTAAGAAAATTCCCACCAATTTCCCAATCCCAGGGCATCCAAATTATAATCTCTTCTCCTTTGTTCATAAAATAAAGGGTCTGTACTAGGAGTACTTACCCAGCAACATGGTGGTTTCTACTGACCAATAGGATATTATAGCCAGTTAGATCCAATTGCTTAGGGCCTCCCCTCTTGCCTCCAGGCTGTCATGGTGACAGAGGTGCTACATCAGACCATAGGAGAGATGGTCACGAGTCACCCTTTTACTTTTTATGCTCCTCATTCTGTGGAAGCATTACTAAACTCTCATCACACATAACATTATTCAGCAGGTCAATTAACTTTCCATGAGATTGTCTTGCTCTCACCAAACATAACTCTTTGCAGATGCAACAAGCTTGATACAGACACCTTGTTACCAGAAGAATCAGATGTCAGTGATGGAAAACATGATTGTATTGTTTTAATTGACAATTTTTTTATCTCCCATGATTGGTCTCCAAGAAAGCCCTATGGATAATCCTGATCTTATATTATTCACTAACAATTCATATCTGAGAGGACTTCATGTACCAGGCTGGTTATGCTATCATTTCTCCAGTATCAACCCTTGAGTATGGTCTATTACCTAACATCTCATCTGCCCAACATGCTGAACTGATAGCACTAACAAGAGCCTGCCAATTGGCAAAAGGGAAATCTGCTAACATTTATACTTATATAAGCTATGCTTTGGGGGGGTAGCACTTGATTTTAGCATACTTTGGAAAAAAAGAGGATTTCTAGCATTCTCAGGGCAACCTATTAAAAATGGAAGACAAGTTGCAGAATTACTGGATATAATTCTGTTGTCAAGTGCATTAGCTATCATTAAGATATCAGGGAATTTAAGAGTTAACACCTCAGAAGCTAAAAGGAACTCCTTAGCTGATCACACCACCAAAGCAGCAGCTCTGCAAAATGATAACAATCAACTAACAACTACTTTCTCTTTAAGCCTCCCAGTAACCTTACTGACACTCTTAAATTTTCAGGAAATGGCACCAAGTGGAGAAAAGGATATCTGGAAATAAAAAGGAGGAATACTTGACTCTAATGAAGAGCTGTGGATAGGTAATGGAAAACTTATCCTTCTGTTTGGAACTCAATACCCCATTTTACAATATATTCATTAGTTAACTCATAGGAACCCAGATAATACGGTACTGTGGGGAAAACAATATTTTTGGAAGCCTTCCTCACTGTAGCTCAGAAAGTTCACACCACCTGACTGAAATAAAACCGAGGAAACCCATTACATAGATCTCAGGGAAGCTTTCCATTACCTGTTGGCCTTTTGAAATTGGGTAAATTGATTTTGTCCAAATGCTCCCCTCTCAAGTTACCAGTATGTACTTGTTATGATTTGAAAGTTTTCACATTGGGTTGAGGTATCCCCTGCAGAAGGGCCACTGAACTGCACAGTCAGTAGGCAAATTAATATTAGAAAGGGTGATCCTTATTTTGGAATTCCTCTAGAAATATACAGTGATGGGGAACACATTTTTACTGAAGAAATTGTCAAGGAAATTTGCAAAATCTGGCCAATTATACAGCATTTCAATTGTGCTACCATCCCCAGTCCTCTGGGCTAGTAGAAAGAACAAAGCATGTGAATGTGAAAATTGTTCAGTCATGTCCAACACTTTGAAACCCATGGACTGTCTGCCCCCATGGACCCCCGCCAGGTTCCTCTGTCCATGGAATTCTTTAGGCAAGAGTACCAGAGTGGGTAGCCATTCCTTTCTCCAAGAAATCTTCTTGACATAGAGAACAAACCCAGGTCTTCTGCCTTGCAGGCAGATTCTTTACCATCTGAGTCACCAGGGAAGACCAGAAAGAACAAATGAAACCTGTGGCGAATTCATATTGATATATGGCAAAAACAATACAATATTGTAAAGTTAAAAAAGTAATAATAATAAAAAAGTAATACAAAAATAAGTAAAGAAAACAAACAACAAAAAAAATCCATTGGTTAAAATTGTAGATGTTTATTCCTTACCCTGGACAAAAACCCATCCATTGGCCCTCAACCTAAAATCTATTCCCTTTGGGAACATCACTTGCTCCTTTTGAAATTATAACCAGGAGACCAATGAGACTAGATGAATAATTGTACAAACATATTATTAAAAGTGGACATGTTACATCATTGCAAAAGCTTAATAAAACTCTTAAAAGAGCATTCAAAGCTTGTTTCTGAAGTTTACGGTAGTAATCTATCTCTGAATGAAAATCAGATATCACATAATCTGCAACCATATGTCCATTGAAAAAGACATCGATTAAAGGACTCAGTACAACCCAGATGGAAAGGCCTTCATCAATTCAGTTCAGTTCAGTTCAGTCGCTCAGTCGTGTCTGACTCTTTGCGACCCCATGAATCGCAGCATGCCAGGCCTCCCAGTCCATCACCAATTCCCGGAGTTCACTCAGACTCACGTCCATCGAGGTGGTGATGCCATCCAGCCATCTCATCCTCTGTTGTCCCCTTCTCCTCCTGCCCCCAATCCCTTCCAGCATCACAGTCTTTTCCAATGAGTCAACTCTTCGCATGAGGTGGCCAAAGTACTGGGGTTTCAGCTTTAGCATCATTCCTTCCAAGAACACCCAGGACTGATCTCCTTCAGAATGGACTGGTTGGATCTCCTTGCAGTCCAAGGGACTCTCAAGAGTCTTCTCCAAACACCACAGTTCAAAAGCATCAATTCTTCGGCACTCAGCCTTCTTCACAGTCCAACTCTCACATCCATACATGACTACTGGAAAAACCATAGCCTTGACTAGACGGACCTTTGTTGGCAAAGAAATGTCTCTGCTTTTCAATATGCTATCTAGGTTGGTCATAACTTTCCTTCCAAGGAGTAGCGTCTTTTAATTTCATGGCTGCAGTTACCATCTGCAGTGATTTTGAGCCCCAAAAAATAAAGTCTGACACTGTTTCCACTGTTTCCCCCTCTATTTCCCATGAAGTGATGGGACCGGATGCCATGATCTTCATTTTCTGAATGTTGAGCTTTAAGCCAACTTTTTTCACTCTCCACTTTCACTTTCATCAAGAGACTTTTGAGTTCCCTCTTCACTTTCTGCCATAAGGGTGGTGTCATCTGCATATCTGAGGTTATTGATATTTCTCCCGGCAATCTTGATTCCAGCCCTCATCAGGTACTCTAAACAAGTTCATCTGCAACAAAATTAGAGTGAATTGACTCTTGGATTCATATTTCCCACTCTCAAAGGCCCCTGCACCAGACTTGTCTGTAAAGAGAACTGCTGACCTCAAACTCACCTTAAAACAATGCACAAAAAGAGGAGGAACTACACTCATACCAGGACAAGGAGACAGCATCAGAAGTAGACAGCTTACCCAAAATGCTGGACCTGACTTGTATGATCGTTCATAATGTTTTCCTGACTTCTTAGAACTTTGCATATGACTCAAATGTTTTGTATTACGGTCATATATCCTATGTTAATTTCAAAAATCAATCCAGTTGTTGGAGTTGTGTCCAATTATCTTTGTTTGGAGAAGGAAATGGCAACCCACTCCAGTATTCTCACCTGGAGAATCCCATGGACAGGAGTCTGGGATTGTGAGAGTCGGAGACACGACTTAGCGACTAAACCACAACCAACCACCACCTTTGTCTAGCTAGCACTTTTGGGTTACCTTGGTGGATACTCCCTCAAAGGCTCTTATTAGATAGCCCTTAGGAATTTATTTTAGAAAAGAGAAAGTTCAGTCTTGTCCAAACTACTCATGATATTACTAGATGGGATCGTCTCACTTTGCCAACTAATAATACCTGCTCTGACCCTGGCCATAGATTTTAAATTTTGTTTTAGAGTCACTAGAATTCAATCAAAATGACAAGCCTAGAATCAGTCAAAAACTGCAACCTTTTGTTTGTTAAAAGGAAACCTCCCACAATCATGGGATGGAGTAAATGGTTAACATCAGGCTGCTATTATTTAAGTGAAAAAATTCCTCTATGGTGGAAACAATTAAATCATACCAGTAAGTCTAGTAGTATTATGAAACTAGGCTGTGTAACTTATGAGCAATGTTTATATGTTATTATCCTTAGAGACAGTGTTTGGTCTGGAAGTGGCTGGGTCAGATGACCAGAGATTCACTGGGTTGCACCTAATGGAACTCAATATATTTGTATTACTAATTTGTTGCTTTGGCTTCTGCCAGGATCGACAGGACGTGTACACAGGAAGTTGCATGGACTCAAGGTCAATTTTGTAACAATTTAGGGATGATCCCAGTCAACCCATAATTGGTGTGAGCCCAGTGTGTCAAGACATCTGTGTTCCACTTATGATATGACCACTTAGCAGCCATTTTTGCCCCTTCATTGGATTGGAGAATATAATCACTCATATTGAAGACAACAAATTTTACTCAATAGGCTTTAATGAATGTTAGTAATCAGGCTATTTTGTTTAATTCTGAAATCTCTATGATGAGAAAAGCAGTATTCAGTTCAGTTAAGTCCTTCAGTCATGTCTGACTCTTTCTGACCCCATGGGCTGTAACATGCCAGGCTTCCCAGTCACAACTTTTGGAGCTTGCTCAAATTCATGTTCATTGAGTCAGTTAGTGATGCCATCCAACCTCTATCCTCTGCCATTCCCTTCTCCCCCTGCCTTCAGTTTTTCCAGCATCAAGTCTTTTCCAATGAGTCGACTCTCTGCATCAGGTGGCCAAAGTATTGGAGCTTCAGCTTAAGCATCAGTCCATCCAATGAATATTCAGGACTCATTTCCTTTAGGATTGACAGGCTTGATTTCCTTGCAGTACAAGGGACTCTAAAGATTATTCTCCATTACCACAGTTCAAAACCATCAATTATTCAGTGTTCAGCTTTCTTTATGATCCACTCTCAGATCCATACATGACCACAGGAAAAACAATAACGTTGGCTATACAAACCATTGTTGGCAAAGTAATGTCTCTGCTTTTTAATATGCTGTCTAAGATTTACACAGCTTTTCTTCCAAGAAGAATTTGAATTTCATGGCTTTAGTCACCATCTTCAGTGATTTTAGAGCCCAAGAAAATAGTCTGTCACTTTTCCACTGTTTCCCCATCTATTTGCCATGAAGTGATGGGACCAGATGCCATGATCTTTGCTTTCTGAATGTTGAGTTTTAGCCAGCTTTTCACTCTCCTCTTTCACTTGCATCAAGAGGCTCTTTAGTTCCTCTTCTCTTTCTGCCATAATGGTGGTATCATCTGCATATCTGAGGTTATTGATATTTCTCCTGGCCATCTTGATTCCAGCTTGTGCTTCATCCAGCCCAGCATTTTTCATGATATACTCTGCATATAAGTTAAATAGCAGGGTGACAATATAACAGCCTTGACATACTCCTTTCCCAATTTGGAACCAGTTCATTTTCCATGTCAGGTTTCTAACTTTGTTTCTTGACATGCAAACAGATTTTCTCAGGAGATAGTTAAGGTGGCTTGGTATTCCCATCTCTTTAAGATTTTTCCATAGTTTGTTATGATTCACACAGTCAAAGGTTTTAGCATAGTCAGTGAAGCAGAAATAGATATTTTCCTGGAAAATTTCTTGCTTTTTTTTTTTTTTTTTTTATCCAGTGGATGTTGGCAATTTGATCTCTGATTTCTCTGCCTTTTCTAAATCCATCTTGAACATCTGGAAGCTCTCAGTTTATGTACTGTTGAAGCTTCACTTGGAGAATTTTGAGCATTACTTTGCTAGCGTGTGAGATGAGTGCAATTTGTGTGGTAGTTTGAACATTCTTTGGCAGTGCCTTTCTTTTGGATTGGAATGAAAACTGACCTTTTCTAGTCCTGTGGCCACTGCTGAGTTTTCCAAATGTGCTGACATATTGAGTGCAGTACTTTCACAGCATCATCTTTTAGGATTTGAAATAGCTCAATTGGAATTCTATCCTCACCACTAGCTTTGTTCATAGGGATGCTTCTTAAGGCCTACTTGACTTCACACTTCACCAAAGAAACCAGAATTGAAAGAGACATGTGTACCCCAATGTTCATCACAACACTGTTTATGATACCCAGGACATGGAAGCAACCTACATGTCCATCAGCAGATGAATGGATAAGAAAGCTGTGGGTACATATACACAATGGAGTATTACTCAGCCATTAAAAAAGAATACATTTGAATCAGTTCTAATGAGATGGATGAAACTGGAGCCTATTATACAGAGTGAAATAAGCCAGAAAGAAAAAATACCAATACAGTATACTAACACATATATATGGAATTTAGAAAGATGGTAACAATAACCCTGTATGTGAGACAGCAAAAGAGAGACACAGATGTATAGAACAGTCTTTTGGATTCTGTGGGAGAGGGAGAGGGGGGGATGATTTGGGAGAATGACATTGAAAACATGTATAATATCATATAAGAACGAATCGCCAGTCCAGGTTCGATACAGGATGCTTGGGCTGGTGCACTGGGATGACCCAGAGGGATGGTACCAGGAGGGGAGTGGGAGGAGTGTTCAGGATGGGGAACTTGTGTACGCCTTGGCAGATTCATGTTGATGTGTGGCAGAACCAATACAATATTGTAAAGTAATTAGCCTCCAATT
>NW_020868251.1:0-23760 GCF_003369695.1 Bos indicus x Bos taurus
GGGCTCAGCACTTGCTCCTTCCAGACAGTCTCAGTATCACTTTCCTCTCAAGGCTGCATTCTTGAAATAGCTCACACTGTGGGGACAGGGCACAGAACCTACACTCCCAGGACAAAGAAGGGGTGAGGAACCTCACATTACCCAGTCCAGGTCAAGGGTTATCCAAAACCACATCCTTTCTGTGACATAGGTATGTATTTCTTCTCAAAAGTAACACATGTAGGTAATTTCTAGAGTGATACTGATGATGACCTTCTAGACATTGTGCAGAGGAGCTGGGTGTCCAGGCTAGTGATAGGTGAAGCATTTTCTTCTGGGGAAGCTGCTATCTTTCTTAGATTTTACTACTGTAGTATTTTACATCACATCTGCCTGTAGCAAGCAGTTTGTGCGGGGGGTTTCCTGTTGACTTGCTTTCTATGGAAACCAAGGACTCTCTGTTTCTATGGAAGCATTAACTGTAATCCAACTGTAGTAATGCACTACATCCAAATGTAGTAATACATTTTTATTCTGATACGGTCTTGGTCAGACTATTTTTCTACTTATACATATTAATTCATTCAAGGTATACTCTGTTCAGGAATGCCTACTAGCAAACTATTCATTATAAAAGTAGTGATTGCCCTGCTGCTGGGCATACACACCAAAGAAACCAGAATTGAAAGAGATACATGTACCCCAATGTTCATTGCAGCACTGTTTACAATAGCTAGGACGTGTAAGTAACCTAGATGTCCATCAGTAGACGAATGGATAAGAATGCTGTGGTATATATATATACACAGTGGAATATTACTTAGCTATAAAAAACAATACACTTGAGTCAGTTCTAATGAAGTGGATGAAACTGGTGCCTATTATACAGAGTGAAGTAAGTCAGAAAGAGAAACACCAATACAGTATATTAACATATATATATGGAAGTTAAAAAGATGATAATGATGATCCTATATACAAGGCACAAAAAGAGACCCAGATGTAAAGAACAGACTTTTGCACTATGTGGAAGAAGGCGAATGTGAGATGATTTAAGAGAATAGCATTGAAATGTATATTACTATATGTATAATATATGACCAGTGTAAGTTCGATGCATGAAGTGGGGCACTCAAAACTGGTGCTCTGGGACCACCCAGAGGGACAGGGTGGGGAGGAAGGTGGGAGGGGATTCAGGATCGTGGGACACATGTGCACCCATGGCTGATTCAGGTCGATGTATGGCAAAAACCACCACAATATTGTAAAGTAGTTAGCCTCCAATTAAAATAATTATTTTTTTTAAGTGGTTGGATTCTTTACATTTCTCACTGTTTCCAACCATATCTGCAGTCAGGACTGGATCAGGAAGCCCACTACATGTTAATTTATTTTCCCACGTAAAAAGGAAAATTTTCTCTTTGCTTCTTTGAAATTCTTGATGTTCATAGGTATTTCAAAAACTGAGAGAAGATTTTCCCTTTGTTTAAATGTTTTGCTTTGTAGGAGTTAACAGCTTCATGAATATCAACCATCAGTGTTATGATACTAATCTTAATTTAGAAACAGATGACCCTATTTCACTATAAGGCATTTTCCAGATTTATGGAGTCATAAACCTGATGGTATTTGGGGATGTTTAGAATGGATAGTAGTAATGAGCACCAGTATAATTGTAAACAAACTAGAAATGTTATTTTGCCTCACAATTGTTTTATGTTTAGCAGGTTGATTTTTTTTTCTTTCAGTAAATTCACCAAAAGGCAGAATTATCTTGGATATTCTGCCTTAAATACTAAGTAACTCTTGATCATTAGATGAGCTCAAAAAATTTGAACCACCAAGCTCTCAGTCAAAAGGTAAAAGAGCAATTTCTTCCTACTTCAGAGGGTTCTTGTAAGCTCTACAGTGAGTCATAATAAAAGCTCAGTTTATTTTAAAAGTATTATAAAGATAAATAGTGATCCTCTTCACATTCAAATTGCTTTTCTCTTTTCCTGCTTAAATATTGATTCCTAAATTCAATAACCAATCTACTCACTGAATGTCATTGATTATCAAGGGGCAAATCAGTATAAATGTATAATCTCCTTTAAGAAAAAAAATCATACTCATGAAGAATCAGTGATATGATCTCTTTAAAACAGAAATTTATTATTTTGCTACTATTATTTCAAGCTAAAAACAAATATTTTTACTCATGCCAACATTTTCATGTTTAAATCCTAGAAACAATATGAGCACATCAATGTATCATATTAGTCTTTTTTCATTTGAAATACAGTCATCTTTGCATTATTCACAAAAGTAGAAGAGAACAATATGGGCCTTCAATAGCAAGTCAACAAAATTCCTCTGTGGAATTTTATTATAAGTGGTATAGCATATTTATTTTCTAGTTAGTTTGATTAAACTAAAATGAATGGATTATTTTATACCCAAAGCACACATACTCACCAGATTTAGAAGATGAAAAAAAGAATTGAAAACCAAACAACAATTCAACAGTGAAGGCACACTTGACAGTTATATTCAAGTTCTGCTTGGAAGTTTTACCTTGTACATAACCAAAAATGATCTGGACCCAGCCTTTCTTCAGATAATGTTCAAATATATTACTTTCAGAGAGTATTTCTTAAGATCTGTAGGCATAACCCTCTGTTTGTCTGAGGAAACACAGAAAGACATACAATTCTCACAAATGAATATGGCATAGATGAGGAGCTAAGCTATCTCCACTTTGAAGTGCTCTCTCCCACGGCTCCACATCGGTATCAATCATATTCACTCTCTCACACTATTAATTACAAACATGCCCTTGACCCTTGTTGCTTTTCAGTCACTAAGTTGTGTCCAACTGTTCTGTTGTTGTTGTTCAGTTGCCCTGTCATGTCTGACTCTTTGTGATCAATGGACTGCAGCATGACAGGCCTCCCTGTCCCTCACTATCTCCCGGAGTTCACCCAAGTTCAAGTCAATTGCATCGGTGATGCCATCCAGCCATCTCATCCTCTGACACCCCTTCTTCTGCTCTCAATCTTTCCAAGCATCAGGGACTCTTCCAATGAGCACCTCTTTGCACCAGATGACCAAAATACTGGAGTTTCAACTTCAGCATCAGTTCTTCCAACCAGTATTCAGGGTTGATTTTCCCTTAAGATTAACTGGTTTGATCTCCTTGCTGTCCAACAGACTCTCAGGAGTCTTCTCCAGCACAACAGTTTTTAAGGCATCAATTTTTTGGCACTCTACTTTCTTTACAGTCCAGTTCTCACAAACATACATGACCATATGAAAGACCATAGTCTTAACTATACAGACCTTTGTTGGCAGAGTGATGTCCTCTGCTTTTCAACACACTAAGTTTCTCATAGCTTTCCTGACAAGAAGCAAATGTCTGGCTCTTTGCAACCCCAAGAACTGCAGCATGCCAGGCTTCCCTGTCATGAGTTTGCTCAAATTCATATCCATTGAGTAGGTAATGCTATCTAACCATCTCATCCTCTGCCACCCTTTTCTCCTTTTGCCTTCAATCTTTCCCAGTATCAGGGTCTTTTCCTAATGAGTTGGCTTTTTCATGTCAGGTGGCCAAAGTATTGGCCTTGACCCTAATATCTCCTTTTATCCTTAGACCCATCTTGCTCCCGACTTGACCAACCCATGAGGTAAGAAGCTATTTACCGACTGTCTCATCTCATATTTTTGGCTTTATTCCATGCCAATATCCCATCCACATTGTTAAATCAAAGAAAAGCTTTCACTTGCTTGGACACTCAATCTTTTTACACCAACATTCTCTTTACTCAAAGGTCAACTCTTGGCTTCCTAATTCCACACTGTGGTACTTTCATCTCTGTTAACCCAACTTGTGCCCTTTAAAAAACTGGTTAGCTTTCTTCTAGCCCTCTTCTTATTTGATCTCTTTAGACAACTCATCAATGAAATGGCCCGATAAATGTTTTTATACCAGTGACTCCCAACTCTCCAGCCAGGGATTCTCCTGAGTTTCTGGCCCAAATATCCAATGGCCTGCTGAAAACTTCCCTTTTACCTTTCTAATCACTTTAAGCTTGAGATATCTAAAAACTGACCCTATTTTTGTCTGCCAGATCCATTCCTTTTCTAATGTTTACTTAATCCGCTAATCGCCCTATTATACCTCTTGTTCAAATATTGCAGATATTTTAATCCTATATTGAATTAATAATACCAACTCCATTGATTCTGACTCATAAACAATTCTTGCATCTGGGTCCTTTCTTGGACACCACTATAGGATGCCCTGTTTCACACTACACCCACCATTCCAAAAGCTTGAAGCAGGACTTTCTGTCAATAATCTTCTCCTTCTTTAACCTATCCTCCATATTTATCATATGGTCAACATATCAGGCTTAAAATTTTTTAATCTTTTGTCATTGTTTTCAGGTTAAATCCAAAGCCTATAACATATTTTGTAAATGTAAAGGAAAGAATTAACCATATGCTTATCATACATTCTAACTTTATCATGAAATGCTCTAAAAATAGAAAAGATGATCTAGTCAAATCTTATAAATGTGTTATTGACAGACCTGTTGTCTAGCATTAGACATTACTGGTATTTACTAGTTTTGGAGAGATCATTATCTGTACAATACTTTTAGAAGAATATACTAAGTATGTTCAGGGTTGTTTATAGCAAACAAACATGAAATCAGGATTTATGGGGCATGATTCAAGGGAAAATGTTATATAAGCAATGGTCAAAGTAGTCTCTTTTTATATAAATTATGAGCCCATGCATCATTTAGGTAGTTTGTCTTCAAATATTGGCCAATAATACATTTAATGTTGTCAAAAAGGACTGCGGAGTTGTATTTTGTTGTCTCAAAATTTTCTCTTTAGCTAGTTTCTTGAGGTTATCTATCCTTAATATTATTACTAAAGCTTGTTATTAGATAAAATTGCTGATTCATTTTTTAATTTGCAATATTGCTTATTTATAATGTTTGTGTTAGTGTAGTTCTGTGTACAACAAATGATTCAGATATCTTTCCATTGTGGTTATCACAAGAATTGAGTTATAGTTCTCTGTGCTATACAATCGGACCTTGTTGTTATCTATTTTACATATAGTAGTTGTATCTGTTACCTCAGCTCCTAACTCATCCTGCCTTTTCTCATTTGGTAACCATAAATTTCCTTTTTATGTCTGCCGACCTCTGTTTCTGTTTAGATAAGTTCATTTGTGTCAAATTTTAAATTCCACATACAAGTGATATCATAGGATATCTGTCCTTTTCTGTGTAACTTACTTCACTTAGTATGATAATTTCTAGGCCCGTACATACGGCTGCAGATGGCATTATCTCACTCTTTTTTATGGCTGAGGTAATATTTCACTGGACATATATATGGTCCATATCTTTATCCATTCATATATTGATGGACATTTAGGTTGTTTCCATGTCTTGACTATTGTAAATAGTGCTACAATGAACACAGGGGTGAATGTACCTTTTCAAATTACATTTTTTTTTGTTGTTATATGCCCAGGCATGGGATTACAGGATCTATTTTTAATTTTTAAGAATTTCATACTGTTTTTATAGTTGTTATACCAATTTACCAGTTGCTATACCAATTTACATCCCCACCAACACTGTAAGAGGGTTCCCTTCTCTGAACATACTCTCTAGCATTTATGATTTGCAGACATTTTAATGATAGTCATCTAGATTTAACTACATCATCTTTTCTATGTTTAGTGCATTTCATGGTAAAGTTAGAATGTATGATAAGCATATGGTTAATTCTTCCTTTCTGTTTACAAAATATATTAAAGGTTTTGGATTTAACATAAAAACCATGACAAAAGAGTAAAAGATTTTAAGCCTGATATGTGATGTGAGGTGATACCTCAACATACTTTTGATTTGAGTTTCTCTAATAATAATGAAATGCAACATTTGTTTCATGTGTCTATTGGTATCTGTATGTCTTCTTTGGAGAAATTTCTATTTAGGTCTTCTATCCATTTTTTGATTACATTGCTTGTTTTTTGTTGTTGAGGTATATGAGATTTGTATATATTTTGGAAATTAATCTCTTGTTGATTGCATCACTTGCAAATATTTTCTCCCAGTCTTTTCATTTTGTTTATAATGTCCTCTGGTGTGCAATGCTTTTAAATTTGATTTTATCCCATTTGTTTATTTTTGCTCTTATTCTGTAGACTTGGGAGACTGGCCTAAGAAAACATTGCTAAAATTTAAGTCAGAGAATGTTTTTCATGAGTTCCCTTCTAGGAGTTTTATGGTGTCATGTCTTATATTTAAGTATAAACCATCATGAGCTTATTTTTGTGTATAGCATAAGGATGTGTTCTAATTTCACTGATTCATATGAGGCTGTCCAGCCTTCCCAATACCACTTAAGATTCCTGATTCTTATGAATCTGATTTGACTATATGATCCTTTGAGTAAATTCAAATAGGTGTTAATGCAAGTTTTTCTATTTTAAGTCCTTGAAACCCATCTTTCATTCATCATAATCCCTATACTCCAGTCTTACTGGACTTCTTGAACTTATTTTGATCAAGAACTTATTTTGGTCAAGTGTATTATTTTATTTCTCTGTCTCACTGAGTTTTTGAATAACTTATTTTCTTACCTGGAATGCTATTCTTCTCACTTATCTCTTTTAGCAGATAAGTGCTAAAGACTGGTTCTCTCTTTAGCAACCAGTCACTTACTCTCATTGTCTGTTAATCTTTAATTTTCTTTAATTTTTCAATTTAATACAGCTTCCTCACTGAAGACTTTCTGACTCCTTTCTATAAATTAGGGTAGTATTCCTAATACTTTCTCAGTATCATCAACTATACTTAAAATGACCTGGAAGACTGAACTCCATGAAGGAAAGACTCTTGCCTTTCTTAGTCACTATTCTATTCCATAGCTTATGAAAGCTTGTTACATAACAGGTACAGAAATATATTTGGAAAATATCATAATTGTTGGTCTAAAATAGCTCCTGTTTTAGTGGATTTCAGAAAGATATGTATTATATTTTCAGCAGTATGAAAACTTAAGCAAGTCTAAAGAAGAAGTTTGAGAACACACCATTCTATTTTACTTTATTTTTTTGCTTCATATTATCTAAGAACAAACTTTTTCCTACCCAGTATGGGACTTCTGAAAGTCACATAATTATTTAAATTTCTCATTATAAGTGAGAATAGTAATAATGCTCTTTTAAAATAATGGTTCTATAGATTGCTTAACTTTCTTAAAAGATATGAAGTAAGTGTATTAAGATATTCATTTTAAATATAAGTATTTTCAAATCAATCAGAACCCATTTTCTTACATTTTTTCATTATGCCTTTATGTTATTAAAAGGATACATAGAATGTATTCTAACCATCAATAGCAAATAGAAGCTACATTTGATTCTGTATAAGCTTCTGTCTGCTTTAAATGTACTATTTTTGGAACTACAGTATTCTAGAGACATGACAGCAAGTTTGATAATCTGTAGATGTGTTTTTTTTTTCCCCAAAGTTTTAAACAATACAGAAGGACCCCTGAATATATTATTGTTCATACATAAAAAGCTAGGAAGTATACTAGAAATGCAAAATGTTTCTACCAAATGATGATAATTTTTCTAGCCTCCAAAAAGGCATTGCTTCCACTGTAAAAGAGCCCTCATGTATTATAAATTCCTTCCTGCATTACCAAACTTACTCTGTTACCATTGATACCTGTATCTGATTATTTGACTGCCTAAATGTATATGGTGGACATCAGTCAATACTCCTGGAAAAATGCAATGCGTGGTGGGCTTTATGATTTTAGAAATAAGATAAAAGCCTTATGACTCAAAGAAAGCAATCAAATGCAGTTTTGTAGCCACAAGCATTATATTTACTTAAAAGATCATAACTATAAAAGCAAATCTCTGTTACTGGAAGCTGGGACAAAAGCTGTCAGAGAAAAGGATAGTAAATAACTCTGAAATTGTTCTCTCTGCTTCATTTCAAAAGCTTAGGGCTACCAATGTTTGACCTTTTACAAATGGAATAGTTTCTTGCAGGTCTTGGTGCTGCGCTGAATGCTGATGGTGGTGTGAGCTTGATGCAGTCATCAAGAATTGTGAATACGCTCACCATCGGTGCAGTCTTCTGCATCAAAACATTTCTCACTTAGTGACATTTGCTGGTTCCCTCTAAGAAAAGGCAGAGTGATTCTATTTCCCCTAAACGTTTTCCTTTAGTGTGTCTCTCGACCAAGCAGGGCAAGGAAAATTGTGTAATTGTCCAGAATGACTTCATATAGCTTAGTCAGAGGGAAATAATATCAGGTTGAAAAAGGAGGTATTTTATTCAGAACATCTGGCATCAACCTGCTATCAGATTTTACTCATTAGTAATAGAAAACATTACAATATATTTGAGGATTATTGAGATTTGTTGCCTTTTGTCAATTTTATACTAACATAATCTTAGTCTCTGTCTTTAGACTATCTGCCTTAAAGTTTCAAATATTTGGATATTGATCTATTAATGTAGGATGATCTGTGGGCCATTTTAAAAGTATGTTTCAGTTCAGTTCTGTTCAGTTGCTCAGTCGTGTCCAACTCTTTGCGACCCCATGAATTGCAGCACTCCAGTCTTCCCTGTCCATCACCAACTCCCGGAGTTCACTCAGACTCACGTCCATCGAGTCAGTGATGCCATCCAGCCATCTCATCCTCTGTCATCCCCTTCTCCTCCTGTCCCCAATCCCTCCCAGCAGCAGAGTCTTTTCCAATGAGTCAACTCTTCACATGAGGTGGCCAAAGTACTGGGGTTTCAGCTTTAGCATCATTCCTTCCAAAGAAATCCCAGGGCTGATCTCCTTCAGAATGGACTGGTTGGATCTCCTTGCATCCAAGGGACTCTCAAGAGTCTTCTCCAACACCACAGTTCAAAAGCATCAATTCTTCGGCGCTCAGTCTTCTTCACAGTCCAACTCTCACATCTGTACATGACCACTGGAAAAAACCATAGCCTTGACTAGACGGACCTTTGTTGGCAAAGTGATGTCTCTGCTTTTGAATATGCTATCAGATTTCTCAAGAGGCAGGTCAGGTGGTCTGTATTCCCATCTCTTTCAGAATGTTCCACAGTTTATTGTGATCTACACAGTCAAAGGCTTTGGCATAGTCAAGGAATATAGATTTTTCAATATTAAAAAGAAGACACTTGGAGTGACAGAATAAGATAAGTCTGAAATCTATGTTTTATAATATCTAAGATCATATTTAGCTTCTATAGTGATATTACAGCATAATATCACTTACTTCTGAGCCTCTATCATGTATTGACCCTGTCTTATTTAGATACACACCTGTAAGATAATGGTCATCATTTCTCTTTTTATAATTGAAAAAGCTTTGGCACACACAATTGCCTGGGTTCACATGAAATAGTAAAGAAAGTTGAGACCAGTCTTTCTGAACCCAAGCTTCCTTACAGGAATGTTTGCAACTATATAAACTTGCATGTGTGTCATTCTAAAAATGGAAGGCACATTCTTGAATTATATTTTGTCCATTTTGAAATAAGAGATTTATTAGGAGAAAATGTGTTCACAAGTTAGGATCCCTCTGAGCAGAGCCTTGGGTACCTTCAGAGATGATTTAATATTGAACAAGTGCTAGCAATGCACTGACCTTCACGTAAATGCTTCACATCCATGATCTCATTCATCCCTTTACATGAGGAGGATATGATTATAATCCCCAATTTACAGAAAGTAAAATTGGTGATGAAGGAACATCTCTGTTCTCTCCAAATCTGCTCTGTACATTTTTCTGCCCCAGTCTACACCCTGACGGTCTGACCTCTCAGGACTACTTTTCTTGGTCTCCATGACCCCTTGGCTTGTTGGTTTGGCAGTTGGAAGAACCAAGAGGGATGAAGTCTGAGAGAAGAGACCAGAATATCTGCTCACCTGCCTAAGGTTCTGGCAGAGGATGTCCTTCTCCGTGATCACAGCTCAGATCACTGGTACCACTTCTGTGCCCCGTCCCCGCCCCCAAATTGTAATCTCCTATCCTCCTCTTTCCTCATCAGTCTCAGGTGAAGACCACTTCTTGCTGTTGCCAGTGCTGGCTCTTCATTGCATTTTTTTCCTTGGTAACTCTGCACACTCCTGTTAGGTGATCTTCAATTGCACTCTGGATTGTGCCAATCATTGACTGCTGAAATCTCGACTGACATGAAAAAGCAAACTAAGTTGCCTGAGGGTTTCTTGATTAGGACTTGGCAGAATTGGAGTTCAACTCAGGCTTGTTGATGACAGCACCAATTACTCACAGACTAATCACCACAGGAAAGAGCCTGGATTGTGTCTCAGCCCCTAAGGACATTGCATTCATTTCAGGGTTGATGACATTGAAGACACTGATGTTCAGGGAATGTGAACAGCCATCCACAGGCCATCAAAAACAGCTCAAATCCTGAAGATCTAGCCAAGGAGATGGCTGTTGAGCAGGTAGACCAATCTCTCATGTTAAAAGGCAGCAATATTACTCTTACAGTGTCTAAAGTGATTACTGCCAGGAACCACTGATATTACAGCCATATCACAAATCCAGAAGACTCCAAATGATGATGCCTTGACCTCAGTCCCAGATACTGTTCTGTTAATTCCTCAAGCTCCATATCACCACAATTTGAGTCATTCTTTAGCTCATTGAAAATTATGCATGGAACTCCTACTATGGATTAGACACTGTGCTAAATGCAAGGCATATAAGATGAATAAAACAAGGCTTTACACAAAACAATCACAGAGTATATATGCAGTCTCAGGCACAGTCCAGACTCCAATAGTTATCATAACTATAATTGAGAATTATATATGTTGCTGTGGAAGAAAAAGGGTATTTTTCACTCTTACCTTTAGACTAGCATCACTCAATTTTGTCACCAGCACACACTGCTTTTTCCCTAATGCCTAAAATCATAACCCAAACTCTAAGCTATAAAAGTTTTGTTGGGCTATAAAAGCTTGGGACTCACATGAAGTATACAGCACACATACATACTGAGCACTCAACAAAACCATCAGCTCTTTCTCAGTTAAATATCTCTCACAATGATGACTACATTTTCGGTCATAATTAATAGAATATTCTCTGCTTTTTTTTTTTTTTTCACCTCTAAGTCCACATAGCAATTATTTAGACAATATTTTTTCCTTATCCTTTTTAATTTTTTTTTCATTTCTAATTAATGTTTTGGATCATAGTTAGCTTTACAATGTTGTCTTAGTTTCTGCTGTATGACAAAGTGAATCAGCCTATATGTATACATATATTCCCTTATTTTTTTTCCTTCTGATTTCCTTTCCATTTAGGTCATTACAGAGCATTGAGGTAGAACTCCCTGTACATAGAGTAGGTTCCCATTAGTTACTTATTTTATACTTACTAGTGTATGTATGTCACTTTCCAGTATCCCAATTAATCTCACTCCTTTCCCACCTTGATGTCCATATGTTTGTTCTCTATGTCTGTACCTCTATTTCTGCTTTGCAAATAAGATCACCTATACCATCCTTCTAGATTTCACATATATGTATCAATATATGACATCTGTTTTCCTTTTTCTGACCTACTTCACTCTGTATGACACTCTCTACATCCATCTACATCTCTACAAATGACCCAATTTCATTTCATTTTAAGGCTGAGTAGTATTCCATTGTGTGTGTGTATACACCACATCTTCTTTAGCCATTGCTCTGTTGATGGACATTTAGATTGCTTCCATGACCTGGCTACTGTACCCAGAGACAACCATAATTCAAAAAGACACATGTACCCTAAATGTGTATTGCAATATTATTTACAATAAAAATATTTTAAAATAGATGCCTAATCTTGAAGTTCCGGCCAAGAGGAGCAATACCACGTCCAAAGAGCAGCGCGCTGCACGAGCGCAGAGGGCCGAGAGGAGCTATGCCACATTCAAGGTCAGGAGGGGGCTGTGAGGAGATACTCCTCGTCCAAGGTAGGAGCAGTGGCTGTGCTTTGCTGGAAGTAGTCAAGCAGGAGAAATGGCAAGAGTGAACGTCGACATTTTAGGAATCAGAGAACTAAAATGGACTGGAATGGGTGATTTAACTCACATGACCATTATATCTACTACTGCGGGCAGGAATCCCTTAGAAGAATGGAGTAGCCATCATGGTCAACAAAAGAGTCCAAAATGCAGTACTTGGATGCAATCTCAAAAACAACAGAATGATCTCTCTTCGTTTCCAAGGCAAATCATTCAATATCACAGTAATCCAAGTCTATGCCCCAACCACTAATGCTGAAGAAGCTGAAGTTAAATGGTTCCATGAAGACCTACAAGACCTTCTAGAACTAACATGCAAAAAAAAAAAAAAAAATGTCCTTTTCATTACAGGGGATTGGAATGAAAAAGTAGGAAGTCAAGAAACACCTAGGGTAACAGTCAAATTTGGCCTTGGAGTACAGAATGAAGCAGGGAAAAAGGCTAATAGAGTTTTGCCAAGAGAACGTACCTGCGTCACAGCAAACACCCTTTCCAACAACACAAGAAAAGACTCTACACAGGGACATCATCAGATGATTATACTGAATCAGATTGATTATATTCTTTACAGCCAAAGAATGGAGAAGCTCTATACAGTCAGCAAACAAGACCGGAGTTAACTTGGGCTCAGATCATGAACTCCTTATGGCCAAATTCAGACTTAAATTGAAGAAAGAAGGGGAACTGTCTAGACCATTCAGTATGACCTAAGTCAAATCCTTTATGATTATACAGTGGAAGTGAGAAATAGATTCAAGGGATTAGATCTGATAGACAGAGTGCCTGAAGAACTATTGATGGAGGTTCATGACATTGTACAGGAGATAGGGATCAAGACCATCTCCAAGAAAAAGAAATGCAAAAAAGCAGAATGGCTCTCTGAGAAGGCCTCACAGACTTAGCTGTGAAAAGAAGAGAAGGTGAAAAGCAAAGAAGAAAAATAAATATATACCCATTTGAATGCAGAGTACCAAAGAATAGCAAAGAGGAGATAAAGAAAAGCCTTCTTAGTGATCAGTGCAAAGAAATAGAGGAAAACAATAGAATGGGAAAGAGATTTACAGATATCTTCAAGAAAATTAGATACCATGGGAACATTTCTTGCAAAGTTGGGCACAATACAGGTCAGAAAACAGCATGCACCTAACAGAAGCAGAAGATATATAAGAAGATGGTGGCAAGAATACACAGAAGAACCAGACAAAAAAAGATCTTCATGACCCAGATAATCACTATGGTGTGATCACTCATCTATAGCCAGACATCTAGAATGTGAAGCAAGTGAACCTTAGAAATCACTACTGAACAAAGCTAGTGGAAGTGATGAAATTCCAGTTGAGCTATTTCAAATCCTAAAAGATGCTGTGAAAGTGCTGCTTGAATATGTCAGCAAATTTGGAAAACTCAGCAGTGGCCACAGGATGGAAAAGGTCAGTTTTCATTCCAATCCCAAAGAAAGGCAATGCCAAAGAATGCTCAAACTACCACACAATTGCATCATCTCACACGCTAGTAAAGTAATGCTCAAAATTCTCCAAGCCAGGCTTCAACAGTATGTGAACCGTGAACGTCCAGATGTTCAAGCTGGTTTTAGAAAAGACAGAGGAACCAGAGATCAAACTGCCAACATCCGTGGATTATACAAAAAGCAAGAGAGTTCCAGAAAAACATCTATTTCTTCTTTATGGATTATGCCAAAGTGTTTGACTGTGTGGATCACCACAAACTGTGGAAAATTCTGATAGAGATGGCAATACCGACCACCTGATCTGCTTCTTGAGAAATCTGTATGCAGGTCAGGAAGCAACAGTTAGAACTGGACATGGAACAGAAGACTGATTCCAAGTAGGAAAAGGAATACATCAAGGCTGTATAATGTCACCTTGCTTATTTAACTTATATACAGAATACATCATGAGAAATGCTGGGCTGGATGAAGCACAAGCTGGAATCAAGATTGCCAGGCAAAATATCAATAACCTCAGATATGCAGATGACACCACCCTTATGGCAGTAAGCGAAGAAGAACTAAAGAGCCTCTTGATGAAAGTGAAAAGAGGAAAGTGAAAAAGATGGCTTAAAGCTCAACATTCAGAAAACTAAGATCATGACATTTGGTCCCATCACTTCACAGCAAATAGATGGGGAAACAGTGGAATCAGTGACAGACTATTTTGGGAGGCTCCAAAATCACTGTAGATGGTGACTGCAGCCTTGACATTAAAAGACACTTACTCGTTGGGAAAAAAAACCTAGGACAAACCTAGATAGCATATGAAAAACAGAGATATTACTTCGCTGATAAAGATCTGTATGGTCAAGGCTATGGTTTTTCCAGTAGTCATGTATAGATGTGAAGAGTTAGACTCTAAAGAATGCTGAGCGCTAAAGAATTGATGCTTTTGAACTGTGGTGTTGGAGAAGACTCCGGAGAGTCCCTTGGACTGCAAGGAGATCCAACGTGTCTATCCTAAAGGAAGTCAGTCCTGAATATTCATTGGAAGGACTACTGCTGAAGCTGTTACTCCAATACTTTGGCCACTTGATTCAAGGAGCTGACTCATTTGAAAAGACCCTGATGCTGGGAAAGATTGTAGGCAGGAGGAGAAGGGCACACAGAGGATGAGATGGTTGGATGGCATCACCTACTCAATGGATGTGAATTTGAGTAAACTACAGGAGTTGGTGGTGGACAGGGAGGCCTGACGTGCTGCAGTCCATGCAGTCACAAAGAGTTGGACAGGACTGAGTGACTGAACTGAACTGGACTGAATTGAACTAACAATAGAATGGTCTTACCAGACCCCAGGTTCACAGGGTACATTTTAAGATAACCAGGATTAGTCAGAATTTTCTAAAGAAGGAGATATTTGTCCTTGACCAAGATACATTGTAGATATATAATTATAGTACAGAGTTTAAGGAAAAACATACCCGTGAGCAAGGTGAGTTAGTGTTTTCTATGTGGTAATCATAGTTCTTGGCTTAAAGAAAGAAGGTTTTATGTGACTAAGGAATGTAGAAAAAAATGTTTGTCCCTTCTCCTCCCTCACGGTCCTGCACCTTCTTTCTCTGTGAGGGCCCTGGACTCCTTATAAACCTATCTAACAATCACCTCTCTCACTATCCAGGGTCCAGATACTGGGTGAGGCTAGTTGAAATTATACCAAGAAATAGTCACCCAGTGAAAGATACTGGGGGAGGAGAGCGTGGTTTGAAGATACCAGTTTGCTCAGTTGTAGGAGACTGACTGTTCTTGGCTGAGCGGTTCGGTGAGAGACTCATCTCATGTTTTCCCCAGTTCATCTGCCTTTAATAAAATTCACTGGGGAAAAAAAAAAGTGAAGATATTACATGACAGTTTTGCTCTGAAGGCCAAGCCTCTCCTAGGCAGTTATGGTTTTCTCAGCTGACTGAGAAATTTATGGGAGTGATGGAGACAAAGTCCTCATACTTGCGTGATCCACAGGGACCACTCATTAATTAAAACACTGCTCACTAGGAGCAAATAAGAATTGACTATTCAGTGATCTGGCACCATGTGGTCTTAGATTGCCAGAGGGAGAAACTGAGACACTAAGAAGACTTGAAATGATACCGGGGTTGATGCCTGGAGGAGTTAAGCTACAAGTAGCACACAGGCCCATATACAATTTCATTAGTAAATTTTATCCCTATAAATTCAACTTAAAATGAGAAATGCTGCCCTTGCTGCTGCTAATTCGCATTAGTTGTGTCCTACTCTGTGCAACCCCATAGACCACAGATCAGTAGGCTCCTCCATCCCTGGATTCTCCAGGCAAGAATACCAGAGTGAGTTGCCACCTCCTTCTCCAGTGCATGAAAGTGAAAAATGAAAGTGAAGTCATTCAGTTGGTGTCTGACTCTTACGCGACCCCGTGGATTGTAGGCCTACCAGGGCTCCTCTATCCATGGGATTCTCCAAGTAAGAGTACTGTAGTGGTTTGCCATTGCCTTCTCCAAATGGGAAATAGAATCTCTCAGAAAACAGAAACGAAGGGTGACAAAAGCCAACAGGTGACTAATACCCCATCCAGATTCAGGTACAGTACAAATAGAGTGCATACTTGCAAGTATCCAGTTAATTGAGGGAGTGTATACTAAAGGAGATCCCAATCTAAAATGGCCAAATTTAGGTTCTTTAGATATTTCAAAATTGACATTTTTGCACACACAATTAGAAAAGCTGGCTGTAAGATTAAACAGGCTGAATGTAATGCTATTTTGATTGGTATCTAGAAGCTTCTAAAAGAGAAAATGATAAGTAACTTTTCTGCAGGAAACCAACAAGCAAAGTGCTTGAAACTATATCAGAACTAAACAAGGCCACTAGCACTGACTCTCTTTCTCCCTCTGCTTCCCCTTGTATCCTCATTGACATGAACTGCCTGGCACAGAAGCTTTCTCCTTTAAGTCTCCTGCTCCCCCTTCCCCAGCAAAGGAAGATAAAAATCAGAAGTGACTATAGGTCTCTTTAGGGTTAAAAAACAAACAAAACAAACAGGACAACAACCAAAAAAAAAAAACTATTACAAGGAAGGCAAACTACACTCAGTGCTCACCTGTATACCCTGGACCTGAATAGAACTTAGAGCCTTGGCTAAAGAATTTCTGATCCAAGTCAGGAACCATTGGGGATTTGAATTAACCATCTGGACCTACAAGCCTGAATTTTTAGATCTATATCAACTGATATAGCTATCAGTTTCTGAAGCAAAGCAAGGGAATGGATAAAGAAAGCAGGATAGAAATGCCCCTTAAAGGACTTTTGATCACATAGTCTAGAGGCTTACATTGAATGAAAGGAATTAGATCAGAAATTACTTCATCTTTTCCAGAGGATTTTCCTAAAATCATAGACTGGACAAAGATTCAACAATTTAAGCAGAAATTGGATGAATTAATTCTGGACTATTATGAGAGATCTGAAAAAAACTTTTAAGCCATATTCTGGTTTGACACCTGAATTATTCTCTAACCATAAAGATGACCCTCTGCTCAACTCCACCTTTTTAGAACATCAGGTGAGTATTTGCCACTCTGTTCAAAAAA
Source organism: Bos indicus x Bos taurus (assembly GCF_003369695.1). Classification (NCBI taxonomy): domain Eukaryota; kingdom Metazoa; phylum Chordata; class Mammalia; order Artiodactyla; family Bovidae; genus Bos; species Bos indicus x Bos taurus. The sequence continues at coordinate 17,154 of NW_020868251.1, forward strand.
ACACAATCTAGATTGGCCTGCATTGCATACCAATGTCCTTTTTTACACTGGCAGATCAACTTTTCAAAAGCATTAAGAAGAAAGAGAAGGGGATATCTACCAAAATCATGAACCTTCAACTGTGCCAATTAAGTACCTAGCATTACTCGAAGGTCAACTGACCCCCCGTTTAATTATTAACTGAGAGCAAAACAAAAAATTTGCTTTTACTGCAGAAAACCCAGGCATCAGAAAAAGAACTCTAAGAAGCCTAGATGGAGAACTGAATTTTAGACCAGAATTTTGAGTTAAACAAAAACATGACTGCTTCAAGGAAACCTCAGAGGTCTTTCCCATTTATCTCTCTAATGACTTGGGGGAAGTAGAAATGATTATACAAGGAGAAACAATTAAAGCCCTAATAGACACAGTGGCACATTTCAGTTTTGAACCCTACAAAAACTAAAGGCTCTCTCCCTCAAAGTAATATTAGTACAGATGATAAGGATTTCTAATGCACTATTAAGGCTCTTGGGATTCCCAGGTGGTGCTAGCAGTAAAGAACCTGCCTGCCAATGCAGGAGACATAAGAGACATGGGTTCAGTCCCTGGGTTGGGAAGATCCCCTGGAGGAGGACATGGCAACCCACTCCGGTATTCCTGCCTGGAGAATCCCACAAACAGAAAAGCCTGGTGGGCTGTAAGTCCAAAGGGTCTCAAAGAGTCAGACATGACTGAAGTGACTTAGCATGCATGCACACACACACACACATGCATGCATTAAGGCTCTTAAATCATTACCTTTAGAATTCTATTTAGGTGAACTTAAAGAAAGGCGTCCCTTTATCCTAGTAGAAAGTGTTCCTGCTCCTCTGAAAAGTAGAGACCTATTAGAAGCTTATGAAGTCCATATTTACTTTAATCCTAAAAGAGAAATGTTTCTAGATATAAAGGATTATATTAAATGTTTGTGATTTAAGGATTACATTAAATGTTTGTAACTCATGATGAGGATGACACTTGACAAGTTGCTAGGCTGGTACCAAAATAATTATGGGTACTTGATTCTACTGACATGGAAGAATACATTCTGCATCCTTTATCAAAATTAGATAAGGATAAGCCACTGTCCAATATTCATCAGTATTCATGAAGGCAGGAGACCATAGAAGGAATAAAACCTCATTGAGGTTTTATTAATATTAATTAAGTTCATTAATTAATATTATTAACTTACATTGAGAAAACAGCTTATGTGCCTTGCACCAGACTTCATAACACTCCCATTTTGTAGGTTAAAAAAATGTCAAGGGTTGGAGGTTTGTATAGGACTTGACATCCCTGGTGACTCAGATGATAAAGAATCTGCTGCAATGCAGAGGACCTGGGTCAATCTCTGGGTTGGGAAGATCCCCTGGAGAAGGGAATGGAAACCCCACTCCAATATTCTTGCCTGGAGAATTTCATGGATAGAGGGCTACAGTCTATGTAGTTGCAAATTGTCAGAGAAGACTGAGCGACTAATGCTATACTACACTATAATATCTATCAATGCTATTATTATCCCTCAACATTCTGTAGTTTCAAATCCTCATACCTTACTTTCCCAAATTCCAAAAAACAGTGAGTTCTTTTCTGTGAAAGATCTCTGCAGTGCAGTTTTTAGTATCCCTGTACATACAGATGATTGGTATCTTTTTGCCTTTGCTTGGAATGAATGGCAATATACATGAACTGTAATGCCACAGGGTTATACTGAAAGCCCTGCTTACTTCTCCCAGATATTAAAATCCAGATGATCTGGGTTTTCCTGATAGGTGAGTTTTAAAATAATATGTAGATAATCTGTTACTGTGTTCAAATTTCTTGAATAACAGTCAGCAAGACACCCTTATATTTACTTCAGAAGCTAACCTTAAAGGGATATAGAATGTCCAAGAAAAATTGCAATCTATAAAACTAGTGTAAATATTTAAGACATAGGATCTCTAAAGGAGTACTTTTATTGATCTAGATAGAATGAAAGACATTCTAATGCCTTTATCCCTGTCCCAAAAATAAAAAGACAAGGGAAGCTTTAGGACTTGCAGGCTACTGTAGGAATTGGACTCCAAATTTTTCCTTAATTACACACCCAGTATATAATCTCAAACAAGGCCAACTGGAATTTCTTTGCTGAAATACAGACATTCTGAAGCCATGGAGACCTTAAGAAAATTCCCAACCAATTTCCCAATCCCAGGGCAATCCAAATTATAATCTCTTCTCCTTGTTCATAAAATAAAGGGTCTGTACTAGGAGTACTTACCCAGCAACATGGTGGTTTCTACTGACCAATAGGATATTATAGCCAGTTAGATCCAATTGCTTAGGGCCTCCCCTCTTGCCTCCAGGCTGTCATGGTGACAGAGGTGCTACATCAGACCATAGGAGAGATGGTCACGAGTCACCCTTTTACTTTTTATGCTCCTCATTCTGTGGAAGCATTACTAAACTCTCATCACACATAACATTATTCAGCAGGTCAATTAACTTTCCATGAGATTGTCTTGCTCTCACCAAACATAACTCTTTGCAGATGCAACAAGCTTGATACAGACACCTTGTTACCAGAAGAATCAGATGTCAGTGATGGAAAACATGATTGTATTGTTTTAATTGACAATTTTTTTATCTCCCATGATTGATCTCCAAGAAAGCCCTATGGATAATCCTGATCTTATATTATTCACTAACAATTCATATCTGAGAGGACTTCATGTACCAGGCTGGTTATGCTATCATTTCTCCAGTATCAACCCTTGAGTATGGTCTATTACCTAACATCTCATCTGCCCAACATGCTGAACTGATAGCACTAACAAGAGCCTACCAATTGGCAAAAGGGAAATCTGCTAACATTTATACTTATATAAGCTATGCTTTGGGGGTAGCACTTGATTTAGCATACTTTGGAAAAAAAGAGGATTTCTAGCATTCTCAGGGCAACCTATTAAAAATGGAAGACAAGTTGCAGAATTACTGGATATAATTCTGTTGTCAAGTGCATTAGCTATCATTAAGATATCAGGGAATTTAAGAGTTAACACCTCAGAAGCTAAAAGGAACTCCTTAGCTGATCACACCACCAAAGCAGCAGCTCTGCAAAATGATAACAATCAACTAACACTACTTTCTCTTTTAAGCCTCCCAGTAACCTTACTGACACTCTTAAATTTTCAGGAAATGGCACCAAGTGGAGAAAAGGATATCTGGAAATAAAAAGGAGGAATACTTGACTCTAATGAAGAGCTGTGGATAGGTAATGGAAAACTTATCCTTCTGTTTGGAACTCAATACCCCATTTTACAATATATTCATTAGTTAACTCATAGGAACCCAGATAATACGGTACTGTGGGGAAAACAATATTTTTGGAAGCCTTCCTTCACTGTAGCGCAGAAAGTTCACACCACCTGACTGAAATAAAACCCAGGAAACCCATTACATAGATCTCAGGGAAGCTTTCCATTACCTGTTGGCCTTTTGAAATTGGGTAAATTGATTTTGTCCAAATGCTCCCCTCTCAAGGTTACCAGTATGTACTTGTTATGATTTGAAAGTTTTCACATTGGGTTGAGGTATTCCCATGCAGAAGGGCCACTGAACTGCACAGTCAGTAGGCAAATTAATATTAGAAAGGGTGATCCTTATTTTGGAATTCCTCTAGAAATATACAGTGATGGGGAACACATTTTACTGAAGAAATTGTCAAGGAAATTTGCAAAATCTGGCCAATTATACAGCATTTCAATTGTGCTACCATCCCCAGTCCTCTGGGCTAGTAGAAAGAACAAAGCATGTGAATGTGAAAATTGTTCAGTCATGTCCAACACTTTGAAACCCCATGGACTGTCTGCCCCCATGGACCCCCGCCAGGTTCCTCTGTCCATGGAATTCTTTAGGCAAGAGTACCAGAGTGGGTAGCCATTCCTTTCTCCAAGAAATCTTCTTGACATAGAGAACAAACCCAGGTCTTCTGCCTTGCAGGCAGATTCTTTACCATCTGAGTCACCAGGGAAGACCAGAAAGAACAAATGAAACCTGTGGCGAATTCATATTGATATATGGCAAAAAACAATACAATATTGTAAAGTTAAAAAAGTAATAATAATAAAAAAGTAATACAATAAAATAAGTAAAGAAACAAACAACAACAAAAAAAAATCCATTGGTTAAAATTGTAGATGTTTATTCCTTACCCTGGACAAAAACCCATCCATTGGCCCTCCTCAAACTAAAATCTATTCCTTTGGGAAACATCACTTGCTCCTTTTGAAATTATAACTAGGAGACCAATGAGACTAGATGAATAATTGTACAAACATATTATTAAAAGCGGACATGTTACATCATTGCAAAGCTTAATAAAACTCTTAAAAGAGCATTCAAAGCTTGTTTCTGAAGTTTACGGTAGTAATCTATCTCTGAATGAAAATCAGATATCACATAATCTGCAACCATATGTCCCTTGAAAAAGACATCCATTAAAGGACTCAGTACAACCCAGATGGAAAAGCCCTTCATCAATTCAGTTCAGTTCAATTCAGTCGCTCAGTCGTGTCTGACTCTTTGCGACCCCATGAATCACAGCACGCCAGGCCTCCCAGTCCATCACCAACTCCCGGAGTTCACTCAGACTCACGTCCATCGAGGTGGTGATGCCATCCAGCCATCTCATCCTCTGTTGTCCCCTTCTCCTCCTGCCCCCAATCCCTTCCAGCATCACAGTCTTTCCAATGAGTCAACTCTTTGCATGAGGTGGCCAAAGTACTGGGGTTTCAGCTTTAGCATCATTCCTTCCAAAGAAATCCCAGGGCTGATCTCCTTCAGAATGGACTGGTTGGATCTCCTTGCAGTCCAAGGGACTCTCAAGAGTCTTCTCCAACATAACAGTTCAAAAGCATCAATTCTTCGGCACTCAGCCTTCTTCACAGTCCAACTCTCACATCCATACATGACTACTGGAAAAACCATAGCCTTGACTAGACGGACCTTTGTTGGCAAAGAAATGTCTCTGCTTTTCAATATGCTATCTAGGTTGGTCATAACTTTCCTTCCAAGGAGTAAGCGTCTTTTAATTTCATGGCTGCAGTTACCATCTGCAGTGATTTTGGAGCCCAAAAAATAAAGTCTGACACTGTTTCCACTGTTTCCCCCTCTATTTCCCATGAAGTGATGGGACCGGATGCCATGATCTTCATTTTCTGAATGTTGAGCTTTAAGCCAACTTTTTTCACTCTCCACTTTCACTTTCATCAAGAGACTTTTGAGTTCCTCTTCACTTTCTGCCATAAGGGTGGTGTCATCTGCATATCTGAGGTTATTGATATTTCTCCCGGCAATCTTGATTCCAGCCCTCATCAGGTACTCTAAACAAGTTCATCTGCAACAAAATTAGAGTGAATTGACTCTTGGATTCATATTTCCCACTCTCAAAGGGCCCCTGCACCAGACTTGTCTGTAAAGAGAACTGCTGACCTCAAACTCACCTTAAAACAATGCACAAAAAGAGGAGGAACTACACTCATACCAGGACAAGGAGACAGCATCAGAAGTAGACAGCTTACCCAAAATGCTGGACCTGACTTGTATGATCGTTCATAACGTTTTCCTGACTTCTTAGAACTTTGCATATGACTCAAATGTTTTTGTATTACGGTCATGATCCTATGTTAATTTCAAAAATCAATCCAGTTGTTGGAGTTGTGTCCAATTATCTTTGTTTGGAGAAGAAATGGCAACCCACTCCAGTATTCTCACCTGGAGAATCCCATGGACAGGAGTCTGGGATTGTGAGAGTCGGACACGACTTAGCGACTAAACCACAACCAACCACCACCTTTGTCTAGCTAGCACTTTTGGGTTACCTTGGTGGATACTCCTCCCTCAGGCTCTTATTAGATAGCCCTTCGGAAATTTATTTTAGAGAGAAAGTTCAGTCTTGTCCAAACTACTCATGATATTACTAGATGGGATCGTCTCACTTTGCCAACTAATAATACCTGCTCTGACCCTGGCCATAGATTTAAATTTTGTTTTAGAGTCACTAGAGCTCAATCAAAATGACAAGCCTAGAATCAGTCAAAAACTGCAACCTTTTGTTTGTTAAAAGGAAACCTCCCACAATCATGGGATGGAGTAAATGGTTAACATCAGGCTATTATTTAAGTGAAAAAAATTCCTCTATGGTGGAAACAATTAAATCATACAGTAAGTCTAGTAGTATTATGAAACTAGGCTGTGTAACTTATGAGCAATGTTTATATGTTATTATCCTTAGAGACAGTGTTTGGTCTGGAAGTGGCTGGGTCAGATGACCAGAGATTCACTGGGTTGCACCTAATGGAACTCAATATATTTGTATTACTAATTTGTTGCTTTGGCTTCTGCCAGGATCGACAGGACGTGTACACAGGAAGTTGCATGGACTCAAGGTCAATTTTGTAACAATTTAGGGATGATCCCAGTCAACCCATAATTGGTGTGAGCCCAGTGTGTCAAGACATCTGTGTTCCACTTATATGACCACTTAGCAGCCATTTTTGCCCTTCGTTAGGATTGGAAATATAATCACTCATATTGAAGA
>NW_020868252.1:0-14985 GCF_003369695.1 Bos indicus x Bos taurus
CCTGTTGAGAGACCAAATTTTCAGCTTGATTAGTAGGGCTTTTATTTGTCTCCAAGTGAGGGAATCATCGGGGTGATGCCGCCGAAGGCGGTGCTTTCTGGAGATCTTTGGAGAAGACATGGCCCATATTGGAATTTCCTCTTCCTGGGGTTTTATTTCATCTCCATTTTGAATGCCGGGGGCCCCTTGGGTCGAATCTTAAGAAGAGGTAAAAAATTTAAAACAAATAAAGCTGTTGTAGTAACAATAGTTATAGGTTTAGAAATATGTTAGAAGCTAGTAAAGTCTGCTTTAGATAAGGAAGACAGTAGTGTACCTGTGTATCCCCTTTAATTTTTTTTTATTTGTAACTTTAGTGTGTGATGTGTTTTTTGACCATGTCTTGTGTCTGTGGATTATAAGGAATACCTGTAATATGTATTTATTGATAGGTATTTACAATTTTATGAGGATCGGAGCCCAATTAGAGTTTTAGTCCTAATTCTTCCATTGATAACGATTAGAGCAATAAATCAAGGTTGGGTGTAAGTGACTTTTATTTCCATAAAACGGTATAGATCCATTTTACTGGGTCTTCTTGTTGGGCAATAATTCCTGTGGGAGAATGAGAGGGGAGTATAAACAATTCTAGAGGTAAATCTATTTGATGTGAGTAAGAAATTGTTTTTGTAATTTATTTTGCACCAAACAGAGTTCTTCTCGTGCCTCTTGAGAAAGTGAATGAGGGCTATTTAAATCAGGATCTCCTTTTAAAGTACTAAAATAGACTATTCAGTTGATAATTAGCAATGCCTAAAGAAGGTCTAATCCAATTAATATCACCTAAGAGCTTTTTTGAAAATCCTTTACGGTTGATAATTTATCAGCACGGATCTGAGTTAGTTGGGGAGTAATGCGTTGCCTATTAACAACGAACCCCAAGTAATAGTATGGTGTAGAGGTTTGAATTTTTTCAGGGGCAATGATTCATCTAGAGTTTTTAAAGCATAGTTGAGCTATATCAAACATGTGTTCAGTGTTTAAGATAGATGGAGCCGAAAACAATATATCATCCATACAGTGAATAACAAGAAAGTTAGGAAATTGCTTTCTTCACAGGCTCAAGGGTTTTGGCTACATAGTACTGACACATGGTGGGAGAATTCATCATCTCTTGTGGCAGTACAGTCTATTGGTACCGTTTATGAGGTCTAATACGATTAGGATAAGAGAGAGAGAAAGCAAATCTCTATTGGTCTAAAGGGTGTAAAGGTTTATTAAAAAAGCAATCTTGTCCTGGTTGCAATGCACCCATAGGTTTCACAGATGCACTAACTTTCTAAGGTCTGTTAGGAGACGCCATTTGTTAGAATTTTTTTTTTTTTTTTTTATGACAAAGATAGCAGAGTTCCAGGAGAACAAGATTCTTCAATATGTTTTAATTCTAGTTGTGCATCTATAAGTTCCTTAGCTGCCTGTAATTTCTCTTTCGTGAGGGGCCACTGCTCTGTCCAAATAGGCTCGTCATTCTCCAATGTTATTTTAATAATTGTATTGTTTGTTAAATGAGGAGGGGCCCCCAGGGAAAATGTGGAATGTATATCTGAGTATGTCATATCTTATATCTTTTATTAAAAGCATATATCTCACTTTTCCTTAGCAACTATGAAGTGTCTTGTACATTAGCATTTTATAGATTGGTGAATATATTTATTACATATAAATATATATTTATATTTATACACATCAATATATTATACATTATAAAATATATTTATTAATAGTTTAAAAAATCTCTTTAGTCTTTCTGTAAGAAAAACTTTTTGTAAGAGGAATTTAATGTTTAGTAATTAATGTTTTAAAATCTTATTTTATTGGAAATGACCTAGCTATTTAATAAACTTTTCTTATTTAGTTTAGGTACAACTCTAGAAATTTAAGTTATTCCAATCCTAAGAGACTATTTTAGATTATAATAACAGATTATAATAATAGATTATTCTATTAAAATATAATAACTTTTAATAGTTTATCCAAAAGATTTTATCTCATATATTATATATATATTATATATATATTATATATATAAAGAGTTACCTTTTTGTTGACAAATTTAGTTTACTTTAAACCTAGGCATAATAAAAGTATTATATAATGTTGATGATTAAGACATGTCTTAATTAGATTAGCAAACAATTATATTTAAATTATACTCATATGTAAATAATTATATATATTAATATTTTTCAGTTCACGTGAATTTGAATTTAAGTAGAGCTCATTAACTTCATAGTATCTAAAACCAAAGCTGGTATATCGATGGCAGCACTGCCAGATGTTGAGGGTTTCAGGTAAAAGATGGAATTTGTCTCAGGTTTTTGCTGAAGGGGACTGGGGGGTCCCTGCTTGCAGTTTTCTGGAATAGGTTTCCTTTCAATGTCAGATTTAGACTTATAATCTTTTGCCCAATGCATTCCTCTACTGTAGCGAGGGGCATATTTTTGGAGGTCTTTATCTTTTATATATTTTTCTTTTCTTTTTTTTTAAGCTTTCTTAGGGCTGTCCCTTTTCAAATGGTTCTTATTTCCACATGTAAAGCATCCTTTATTTCCCTTTCTTAAGGCAGCAGCTATCGTTTCAGCTACCATTTGCATCTTTTGAGTTTCTAATCCTAGATTGCGACAAGCCTTCAAATAATCAATAGTCCCTTTCTCACGAATTGGAGCCATAGCTTTTTGACATCCCTGATTTGCATTATCACATAATGCAAGTAATTGCAAGTAATTAAAGGTGTTTTAATCAACATGGTGTGGGCATATATACTGTCTTACAAGGTAGTTATTCTCAGCAAAGATAAAGATTAAAATTCCAGACTTACAAAACATAGGTGATCCATATTAAGGGAGAGAGAGTTGTATACGATCACTTTTACCGTATGGTTCACAGGAAGGAAGAGGGTACTTATCACTGTATAGAAAAACTAATGAAGGAAAATGCCTGGATTCCTTTCAGCCTGTGGGAGAGGCTTGCCTCTCCTCTTCCGGAATTAATAAGGAGCAAGAAGAATTCCTGACAGATCCAACAACAGCACACAGGAAGCCTCTTGTTAACTGCTTTCCTGACAATTCCCTCTATTTTAATTATATTTGTAAAAAAAAGGTCTTGACCAATGAATTTGGTTAGTAATTAACCAACCTTATAGAAGGCGACGGTAAACAACAAATATAATTATCAAGAACCAATCACCAAACGCTTACAGCTTCCCACAGACCCGATACTGTGGGTAATACCTTGAAACCCATCCTCAGTCCGGGTCTAGCACCCACGGTGAATTGTTCAGCTAAAGTTTCCAAATTAGGGGAAAAGGGCAGATTTTTAGCCAAAAGTTTTAAAAATTTTCTTTTATAGTAATGTGTACATTCAGAGAGGCCAGTTATCACGTATATTTAATTAAATGAATTGATTTGTTTCCCAGTTGTAGGCACTGTATTGCCGTGAACAGAAATAACACAAAAAGCTTAAAGAAATAGAGGTGTTAATACAAGTATATAGTTTGCAAATTAATACAAGTTACAGAACGTAAAAGTCTTATAAATTGTAAATTTTCTATGGCTATAACAAAAGGAAGTGGGACACAGGCCTGTATAAAAATATGACTGACTGTAGCGAAAGAAATAGTTACTATGGACGACTGGTCCCTATGAAATGTCCGGTCCAAGTTCCAAGTTCTTCTGTGCTCTGATGCTTGCAGCAAGTTTCCAAAATGGCCCATTGTTCAGGCCCACTCTGTTTATGGAGGACGATCTTAGGAGGAGGTGGGCTAATCCATGGTCAAGTCACTCAAGAACGTCGTTTGTCATAGTAATGTTCCATCATAGTGTCAGGACCTTCCATATCACACACAGTGTTGTTAATATCATCTGAGCAGTCAGATAACCACATACCATGGGGTCCCCAAGCAACAATTTGTATGATTAGCCACAAACATTGATTTTCTTGATTGGTTTGACATTTGTCCAAGGAATGGGAGTATAAGTAAGTTTTTATAAGTAAACCCTTTGCATAAAGTTCTTTGTTCTTTCCCTAACTCTTTCCCGAAAGTTTCAGTAGTATAAACATGGTTTACAGACAACGAAAAGGGCAGTAAATAATCCAAGCCGTGTCTGAAAGTCTTCTTTTGGAGGTAGGATGAAAGCCCACAATTTGTCAGCCCAAGTTTGTCGGCTGACGTTTATGCACAATTTTGCTGGGCCCATGCACAAGGGAAGGACTTCATAGCCTAAAGAAATATTAATTAGTTTTCTTTTCCTGCCCAGGTGTGAAGGCCCTTTTCAGTACTAGGGAGAAAGCATATGTATAGAGTCATTAGTTGGAAATGTTTGGTCCTCTCTCCGTCCATTCGACCACCTGCAATAGAGGGGGGTTGGGTGTTAGTCTGAGCTTGAGCAGGGGGAGGTACAGGCCAAAAGACTGAGCATTGCCAGGAGAATGTACTCAGGACTCAGAGGCAACCCCTGTTGAGAGACCAAATTTTCAGCTTGATTAGTAGGGCTTTTTATTTGTCTCCAAGTGAGGAGATCATCGGGGTGATGCCGCGAAGGCGGTGCTTTCTGGAGATCTTTGGAGAAGACATGGCCCATATTGGAATTTCCTCTTCCTGGGTTCTTATTTCATCTCCATTTTGAATGCCGGGGGCCCCCTTGGGTCGAATCTTAAGAAGAGGTTAAAAAATTTAAAACAAATAAAGCTGTAGTAACAATAGTTATAGGTTTAGAAAATATGTTAGAAGCTAGTAAAGTCTGCTTTAGATAAGGAAGACAGTAGTGTACCTGTGTATTCCCCTTTTTAATTTTTTTTTTATTTGTAACTTAGTGTGTGATGTGTTTATTTTGACCATGTCTTGTGTCTGTGGATTATAAGGAATACCGTAATATGTATTTATTGATAGGTATTACAATTTTATGAGGATCGGAGCCAATTAGAGTTTTAGTCCTAATTCTTCCATTGATAACGATTAGAGCAATTAAATCAAGGTTGGGTGTAAGTGACTTTATTTCCATAAAACGGGTATAGATCCATTTTACTGGGTCTTCTTGTTGGGCAATAATTCCTGTGGGAGAATGAGAGGGGAGTATAAACAATTCTAGAGGTAAATCTATTTTGATGTGAGTAAGAAATTGTTTTTGTAATTTATTTTGCACCAAACAGAGTTCTTCTCGTGCCTCTTGAGAAAGTGAATGAGGGCTATTTAAATCAGGATCTCCTTTTAAAGTACTAAATAGACTATTCAGTTGATAATTAGCAATGCCTAAAGAAGGTCTAATCCAATTAATATCACCTAAGAGCTTTTGAAATCATTTACGGTTGATAATTTATCAGCACGGATCTGAGTTAGTTGGGGAGTAATGCGTTGCCTATTAACAACGAACCCCAAGTAATAGTATGGTGTAGAGGTTTGAATTTTTTCAGGGGCAATGATTCATCTAGAGTTTTTAAAGCATAGTTGAGCTATATCAAACATGTGTTCAGTGTTTAAGATAGATGGAGCCGAAAACAATATATCATCCATACAGTGAATAACAAGAAAGTTAGGAAATTGCTTTCTCACAGGCTCAAGGGTTTTGGCTACATAGTACTGACACATGGTGGGAGAATTCATCATCTCTTGTGGCAGTACAGTCTATTGGTACCGTTTATGAGGTCTAATACGATTAGGATAAGAGAGAGAGAAAGCAAATCTCTATTGGTCTAAAGGGTGTAAAGGTTTATTAAAAAAGCAATCTTGTCCTGGTTGCAATGCACCCATAGGTTTCACAGATGCACTAACTTTTCTAAGGTCTGTTAGGAGACGCCATTTGTTAGAATTTTTTTTTTTTTTTTTATGACAAAGATAGCAGAGTTCCAAGGAGAACAAGATTCTTCAATATGTTTTAATTCTAGTTGTGCATCTATAAGTTCCTTAGCTGCCTGTAATTTCTCTTTCGTGAGGGGCCACTGCTCTGTCCAAATAGGCTCGTCATTCTTCCAAGTTATTTTAATAATTGTATTGTTTGTTAAATGAGGAGGGGCCCCCAGGGAAAATGTGGAATGTATATCTGAGTATGTCATATCTTATATCTTTTTATTAAAAGCATATATCTCACTTTTCCTTAGCAACTATGAAGTGTCTTTGTACATTAGCCATTTTATAGATTGGTGAATATATTTATTACATATAAATATATATTATATTTATATACATCAATATATTATACATTATAAAATATATTTATTAATAGTTTAAAATCTCTTTAGTCTTTCTGTAAGAAAAACTTTTTGTAAGAGGAATTTAATGTTTAGTAATTAATGTTTTAAAATCTTATTTATTTGGAAATGACCTAGCTATTTAATAAACTTTTCTTATTTAGTTTAGTACAACTCTAGAAATTTAAGTTATTCCAATCCTAAGAGACTATTTTAGATTATAATAACAGATTATAATAATAGATTATTCTATTAAAATATAATAACTTTTAATAGTTTATCCAAAAGATTTTATCTCATATATATATATATATATTTTATAATGTATAATATATTGATGTATATAAATATAAATATATATTTATATGTAATAAATATATTCACCAATCTATATATATATATATATATATATATATATATATATAATATATATATATATATATATATTATATATATATATAATATATTGATGTATATAAATATAAATATATATTTATATGTAATAAATATATTCACCAATCTATAAAATGCTAATGTACAAGACACTTCATAGTTTGCTAAGGAAAAGTGAGATATATGCTTTTAATAAAAAGATATAAGATATGACATACTCAGATATACATTCCACATTTTCCCTGGGGGCCCCTCCTCATTTAACAAACAATACAATTATTAAAATAACTTGGAAGAATGACGAGCCTATTTGGACAGAGCAGTGGCCCCTCACGAAAGAGAAATTACAGGCAGCTAAGGAACTTATAGATGCACAACTAGAATTAAAACATATTGAAGAATCTTGTTCTCCTTGGAACTCTGCTATCTTTGTCATAAAAAAAAAAAAAAAAAATTCTAACAAATGGCGTCTCCTAACAGACCTTAGAAAAGTTAGTGCATCTGTGAAACCTATGGGTGCATTGCAACCAGGACAAGATTGCTTTTTTAATAAACCTTTACACCCTTTAGACCAATAGAGATTTGCTTTCTCTCTCTCTTATCCTAATCGTATTAGACCTCATAAACGGTACCAATAGACTGTACTGCCACAAGAGATGATGAATTCTCCCACCATGTGTCAGTACTATGTAGCCAAAACCCTTGAGCCTGTGAGAAAGCAATTTCCTAACTTTCTTGTTATTCACTGTATGGATGATATATTGTTTTCGGCTCCATCTATCTTAAACACTGAACACATGTTTGATATAGCTCAACTATGCTTTAAAAAACTCTAGATGAATCATTGCCCCTGAAAAAATTCAAACCTCTACACCATACTATTACTTGGGGTTCGTTGTTAATAGGCAACGCATTACTCCCCAACTAACTCAGATCCGTGCTGATAAATTATCAACCGTAAATGATTTTCAAAAGCTCTTAGGTGATATTAATTGGATTAGACCTTCTTTAGGCATTGCTAATTATCAAACTGAATAGTCTATTTAGTACTTTAAAAGGAGATCCTGATTTAAATAGCCCTCATTCACTTTCTCAAGAGGCACGAGAAGAACTCTGTTTGGTGCAAATAAATTACAAAAACAATTTCTTACTCACATCAAAATAGATTTACCTCTAGAATTGTTTATACTCCCCTCTCATTCTCCCACAGGAATTATTGCCCAACAAGAAGACCCAGTAAAATGGATCTATACCCGTTTTATGGAAATAAAGTCACTTACACCCAACCTTGATTTAATTGCTCTAATCGTTATCAATGGAAGAATTAGGACTAAAACTCTAATTGGCTCCGATCCTCATAAAATTGTAATACCTATCAATAAATACATATTACAGGTATTCCTTATAATCCACAGACACAAGACATGGTCAAAATAAACACATCACACACTAAAGTTACAAATAAAAAAAAAATTAAAAAGGGGAATACACAGGTACACTACTGTCTTCCTTATCTAAAGCAGACTTTACTAGCTTCTAACATATTTTCTAAACCTATAACTATTGTTACTACAGCTTTATTTGTTTTAAATTTTTTAACCTCTTCTTAAGATTCGACCCAAGGGGGCCCCCGGCATTCAAAATGGAGATGAAATAAGAACCCCAGGAAGAGGAAATTCCAATATGGGCCATGTCTTCTCCAAAGATCTCCAGAAAGCACCGCCTTCGGCGGCATCACCCCGATGATCTCCTCACTTGGAGACAAATAAAAGCCCTACTAAATCAAGCTGAAAATTGGTCTCTCAACAGGGTTGCCTCTGAGTCCTGAGTACATTCTCCTGGCAATGCTCAGTCTTTTGGCCTGTACCTCCCCCTGCTCAAGCTCAGACTAACACCCAACCCCCCTCTATTGCAGGTGGTCGAATGGACGGAGAGAGGACCAAACATTTCAACTAATGACTCTATACATATGCTTTCTCCCTAGTACATGAAAGGGCCTTCACACCCTGGGCAGGAAAGAAAACTAATTAATATTTCTTTAGGCTATGAAGTCCTTCCCTTGTGGCATGGGCCCAGCAAAATTGTGCATAAACGTCAGCCGACAAACTTGGGCTGACAAATTTGGGCTTTCATCCTACCTCCAAAAGAAGACTTTCAGACACTGCTTGGATTATTTACTGCCCTTTCGTTGTCTGTAAACCATGTTTATACTACTGAAACTTTCGGGAAAGAGTTAGGGAAAGAACAAAGAACTTTATGCAAAGGGTTTACTTATAAAAACTTTACTTATACTCCCATTCCTTGGGACAAATGTCAAACCAATCAAGAAAATCAATGTTTGTGGCTAATCATACAATTGTTGCTTGGGGACCCCATGGTATGTGGTTATCTGACTGCTCAGATGATATTAACAACACTGTGTGTGATATGGAAGGTCACTGACACTATGATGGAACATTACTATGACAAACGACTTCTTGAGTGACTTGACCATGGATTAGCCCCACCTCCTCCTAAGATCGTCCTCCATAAACAGAGTGGGCCTGAACAATGGGCCATTTGGAAACTTGCTGCAAGCATCAGAGCACAGAAGAACTTGGAACTTGGACCGGACATTTCATAGGGACCAGTCGTCATAGTAACTATTTCTTTCGCTACAGTCAGTCATATTTTATACAGGCCTGTGTCCCACTTCCTTTTGTTATAGCCATAGAAAATTTACAATTTAATAAGACTTTTACGTTCTGTAACTTGTATTAATTGCAAACTATATACTTGTATTAACACCTCTATTTCTTTAAGCTTTTTGTGTTATTTCTGTTCACGGCAATCACAGTGCCTACAACTGGGAACAAATCAAATTTCATTTAATAAATATACGTGATAATGCCTCTCTGAATGTACAATTACTATAAAAGAAAATCTTTAAAACTTTTTCTAAAAATCTGCCCTCTTCCCCTAATTTGGAAACTTTAGCTGAACAAATTACCTGGGCTAGACCCACGAGGATGGTTTCAAAGTATTACCCACAGTATCGGGTCTGGAACTGTAGCTTTGGTGATTGTCTTGATAATTATATTTGTTGTTTACCGTCGCCTTTCTATAAGGTTGGTTAATACTAACCAAATTCATTTGGTCAAGACCTTTTTTTTACAAATATAATAAAATAGAGGGAATTGTCAGGAAGCATTTAACAAGAGGCTTCCTGTGTGCTGTTTTGGATCTGTCAGGAATTCTCTGCTCCTTATTAATTCCTGAAGAGGAGAGGCAAGCCTCTCCCACAGGCTGAAGAATCCAGGCATTTCCTTCATTAGTTTTTCTATACAGTGATAAGTACCCTCTTCCTTCCTGTGAACCATACGGTAAAAGTGATCGTATACAACTCTCTCTCCCTTTAATATGGATCACCTATGTTTTGTAAGTCTGGAATTTTAATCTTTATCTTTGCTGAGAATAACTACCTTGTAAGACAGTATATATGCCCACACCATGTTGATTAAAACACCTTTAATTACTTGCAAATTACTTGCATTATGTGATAATGCAAATCAGGGATGTCAAAAAGCTATGGCTCCAATTCGTGAGAAAGGGACTATTGATTATTTGAAGGCTTGTCGCAATCTAGGATTAGAAACTCAAAAGATGCAAATGGTAGCTGAAAACGATAGCTGCTGCCTTAAGAAAGGGAAATAAAGGATGCTTTACATGTGGAAATAGAACCATTTGAAAAGGGACAGCCCTAAGAAAGCTTAAAAAAAAAAGAAAAGAAAAATATATAAAGATAAAAGACCTCCAAAAATATGCCCTCGCTACAGTAGAGGAATGCATTGGGCAAAAGATTATAAGTCTAAATCTGACATTGAAAGGAAACCTATTCCAGAAAACTGCAAGCAGGGACCCCCCAGGTCCCCTTCAGCAAAACCTGAGACAAATTCCATCTTTTACCTGAAACCCTCAACATCTGGCAGTGCTGCCATCGATATACCAGCTTTGGTTTTAGATACTATGAAGTTATGAGCTCTACTTAAATTCAAATTCACGTGAACTGAAAAATATTAAATATATATAATTATTTACATATGAGTATAATTTAAATATAATTGTTTGCTAATCTAATTAAGACATGTCTTAAATCATCAACATTATATAATACTTTTATTATGCCTAGGTTTAAAGTAAACTAAATTTGTCAACAAAAAGGTAACTCTTTATATATATATATATATATATATATATATATATATATATATATGAGATAAAATCTTTTGGATAAACTATTAAAGTTATTATATTTTAATAGAATAATCTATTATTATAATCTGTTATTATAATCTAAAATAGTCTCTTAGGATTGGAATAACTTAAATTTCTAGAGTTGTACTAAACTAAATAAGAAAAGTTTATTAAATAGCTAGGTCATTTCCAAATAAAATAAGATTTTAAAACATTAATTACTAAACATTAAATTCCTCTTACAAAAAGTTTTTCTTACAGAAAGACTAAAGAGATTTTAAACTATTAATAAATATATTTATAATGTATAATATATTGATGTATATAAATATAAATATATATTTATATGTAATAAATATATTCACCAATCTATAAAATGCTAATGTACAAGACACTTCATAGTTGCTAAGGAAAAGTGAGATATATGCTTTTAATAAAAAGATATAAGATATGACATACTCAGATATACATTCCACATTTTCCCTGGGGGCCCCTCCTCATTTAACAAACAATACAATTATTAAAATAACTTGGAAGAATGACGAGCCTATTTGGACAGAGCAGTGGCCCCTCACGAAAGAGAAATTACAGGCAGCTAAGGAACTTATAGATGCACAACTAGAATTAAAACATATTGAAGAATCTTGTTCTCCTTGGAACTCTGCTATCTTTGTCATAAAAAAAAAAAAAAAATTCTAACAAATGGCGTCTCCTAACAGACCTTAGAAAAGTTAGTGCATCTGTGAAACCTATGGGTGCATTGCAACCAGGACAAGATTGCTTTTTTAATAAACCTTTACACCCTTTAGACCAATAGAGATTTGCTTTCTCTCTCTCTTATCCTAATCGTATTAGACCTCATAAACGGTACCAATAGACTGTACTGCCACAAGAGATGATGAATTCTCCCACCATGTGTCAGTACTATGTAGCCAAAACCCTTGAGCCTGTGAGAAAGCAATTTCCTAACTTTCTTGTTATTCACTGTATGGATGATATATTGTTTTCGGCTCCATCTATCTTAAACACTGAACACATGTTTGATATAGCTCAACTATGCTTTAAAACTCTAGATGAATCATTGCCCCTGAAAAAATTCAAACCTCTACACCATACTATTACTTGGGGTTCGTTGTTAATAGGCAACGCATTACTCCCCAACTAACTCAGATCCGTGCTGATAAATTATCAACCGTAAATGATTTCAAAAGCTCTTAGGTGATATTAATTGGATTAGACCTTCTTTAGGCATTGCTAATTATCAACTGAATAGTCTATTTAGTACTTTAAAAGGAGATCCTGATTTAAATAGCCCTCATTCACTTTCTCAAGAGGCACGAGAAGAACTCTGTTTGGTGCAAAATAAATTACAAAAACAATTTCTTACTCACATCAAAATAGATTTACCTCTAGAATTGTTTATACTCCCCTCTCATTCTCCCACAGGAATTATTGCCCAACAAGAAGACCCAGTAAAATGGATCTATACCCGTTTTATGGAAATAAAGTCACTTACACCCAACCTTGATTTAATTGCTCTAATCGTTATCAATGGAAGAATTAGGACTAAAACTCTAATTGGCTCCGATCCTCATAAAATTGTAATACCTATCAATAAATACATATTACAGGTATTCCTTATAATCCACAGACACAAGACATGGTCAAAATAAACACATCACACACTAAAGTTACAAATTAAAAAAAAATTAAAAAGGGGAATACACAGGTACACTACTGTCTTCCTTATCTAAAGCAGACTTTACTAGCTTCTAACATATTTTCTAAACCTATAACTATTGTTACTACAGCTTTATTTGTTTTAAATTTTTTAACCTCTTCTTAAGATTCGACCCAAGGGGGCCCCCGGCATTCAAAATGGAGATGAAATAAGAACCCCAGGAAGAGGAAATTCCAATATGGGCCATGTCTTCTCCAAAGATCTCCAGAAAGCAACCGCCTTCGGCGGCATCACCCCGATGATCTCCTCACTTGGAGACAAATAAAAGCCCTACTAATCAAGCTGAAAATTTGGTCTCTCAACAGGGGTTGCCTCTGAGTCCTGAGTACATTCTCCTGGCAATGCTCAGTCTTTTGGCCTGTACCTCCCCCTGCTCAAGCTCAGACTAACACCCAACCCCCCTCTATTGCAGGTGGTCGAATGGACGGAGAGAGGACCAAACATTTCAACTAATGACTCTATACATATGCTTTCTCCCTAGTACATGAAAGGGCCTTCACACCCTGGGCAGGAAAGAAAACTAATTAATATTTCTTTAGGCTATGAAGTCCTTCCCTTGTGCATGGGCCCAGCAAAATTGTGCATAAACGTCAGCCGACAAACTTGGGCTGACAAATTTGGGCTTTCATCCTACCTCCAAAAGAAGACTTTCAGACACTGCTTGGATTATTTACTGCCCTTTCGTTGTCTGTAAACCATGTTTATACTACTGAAACTTTCGGGAAAGAGTTAGGGAAAGAACAAAGAACTTTATGCAAAGGGTTTACTTATAAAAACTTTACTTATACTCCATTCCTTGGAACAAATGTCAAACCAATCAAGAAAATCAATGTTTGTGGCTAATCATACAATTGTTGCTTGGGGACCCCATGGTATGTGGTTATCTGACTGCTCAGATGATATTAACAACACTGTGTGTGATATGGAAGGTCACTGACACTATGATGGAACATTACTATGACAAACGACTTCTTGAGTGACTTGACCATGGATTAGCCCCACCTCCTCCTAAGATCGTCCTCCATAAACAGAGTGGGCCTGAACAATGGGCCATTTGGAAACTTGCTGCAAGCATCAGAGCACAGAAGAACTTGGAACTTGGACCGGACATTTCATAGGGACCAGTCGTCATAGTAACTATTTCTTTCGCTACAGTCAGTCATATTTTATACAGGCCTGTGTCCCACTTCCTTTTGTTATAGCCATAGAAAATTTACAATTTAATAAGACTTTTACGTTCTGTAACTTGTATTAATTGCAACTATATACTTGTATTAACACCTCTATTTCTTTAAGCTTTTTGTGTTATTTCTGTTCACGGCAATCACAGTGCCTACAACTGGGAACAAATCAAATTTCATTTAATAAATATACGTGATAATGCCTCTCTGAATGTACAATTACTATAAAAGAAAATCTTTAAAACTTTTTTCTAAAAATCTGCCCTCTTCCCCTAATTTGGGAAACTTTAGCTGAACAAATTACCTGGGCTAGACCCACGAGGATGGTTTCAAAGTATTACCCACAGTATCGGGTCTGGAACTGTAGCTTTGGTGATTGTCTTGATAATTATATTTGTTGTTTACCGTCGCCTTTCTATAAGGTTGGTTAATACTAACCAAATTCATTTGGTCAAGACCTTTTTTTTACAAATATAATAAAATAGAGGGAATTGTCAGGAAGCATTTAACAAGAGGCTTCCTGTGTGCTGTTTTGGATCTGTCAGGAATTCTCTGCTCCTTATTAATTCCTGAAGAGGAGAGGCAAGCCTCTCCCACAGGCTGAAGAATCCAGGCATTTCCTTCATTAGTTTTTCTATACAGTGATAAGTACCCTCTTCCTTCCTGTGAACCATACGGTAAAGTGATCGTATACAACTCTCTCTCCCTTTAATATGGATCACCTATGTTTTGTAAGTCTGGAATTTTAATCTTTATCTTTGCTGAGAATAACTACCTTGTAAGACAGTATATATGCCCACACCATGTTGATTAAAACACCTTTAATTACTTGCAAATTACTTGCATTATGTGATAATGCAAATCAGGGATGTCAAAAAGCTATGGCTCCAATTCGTGAGAAAGGGACTATTGATTATTTGAAGGCTTGTCGCAATCTAGGATTAGAAACTCAAAAGATGCAAATGGTAGCTGAAACGATAGCTGCTGCCTTAAGAAAGGGAAATAAAGGATGCTTTACATGTGGGAATAAGAACCATTTGAAAAGGGACAGCCCTAAGAAAGCTTAAAAAAAAAAGAAAAGAAAATATATAAAGATAAAAGACCTCCAAAAATATGCCCTCGCTACAGTAGAGGAATGCATTGGGCAAAAGATTATAAGTCTAAATCTGACATTGAAGGAAACCTATTCCAGAAAACTGCAAGCAGGGACCCCCC
>NW_020868253.1:0-20441 GCF_003369695.1 Bos indicus x Bos taurus
AAAAAGGTCTTGACCAAATGAATTTGGTTAGTATTAACCAACCTTATAGAAAGGCGACGGTAACAACAAAATATAATTATCAAGACAATCACCAAAGCTACAGTTCCAGACCCGATACTGGGGTAATACTTTGAAACCATCCTCGTGGGTCTAGCCCAGGTAATTTGTTCAGCTAAAGTTTCCAAATTAGGGGAAGAGGGCAGATTTTTAGAAAAAGTTTAAAGATTTTTCTTTATAGTAATTGTACATTCAGAGAGGCATTATCACGTTATTTATTAAATGAAATTTGATTTGTTCCCAGTTGTAGGCATGTGATTGCCATGAACAGAAATAACACAAAAAGCTTAAAGAAATAGAGGTGTTAATACAAAGTATATAGTTTGCAATTTAATACAAGTTAAGAACGTAAACAGTCTTATTAATTGTAAATTTTCTATTGCTATAACAAAAGGAAGTGGGACACCGCCTGTATAAAAATGACTGACTGTAGCGAAAGAAATAGTTACTATGAAGACTGGTTCCCTATGAAATGTCCGGTCCAAGTTCCAAGTCTTCTGTGCTCTGATGCTTGCAGCAAGTTTCCAAATGGCCCATGTTCAGGCCACTCTGTTTTATGGAGGAACGATCTTAGGAGGAGGTGGGGCTAATCCATGGTCAAGTCACTCAAGAAGTCGTTTGTCATAGTAATGTTCCTCATAGTGTCAGTGACCTTCCATATCACAACAGTGTTTGTTAATATCATCTGAGCAGTCAGATAACCACATACCCATGGGGTCCCCAAGCAAACTTGTATGATTAGCCACAACATTGTTTCTTGATTGTTTTGACATTTGTCCCAAGGAATGGGAGGTATAAGTAAAGTTTTTATAAGTAAACCCTTTGCATAAAGTTCTTGTTTTTTCCTAACTCTTTCCCGAAAGTTTCAGTAGTATAAACATGGTTTACAGACAACGAAGGGCAGTAAAATAATCCAAGCAGTGTCTGAAAGTCTTCTTTTGGAGGTAGGTGAAAGCCCAAATTTGTCAGCCCAAGTTTGTCGGCTGACGTTTATGCACAATTTTGCTGGCCCATGCACAAGGAAGGACTTCATAGCCTAAAGAAATATTAATTAGTTTTCTTTCCTGCCCAGGGTGTGAAGGCCTTTCATGTACTAGGGAGAAAGCATATGTATAGAGTCATTAGTTGAAATGTTTGGTCCTCTCTCCGTCCATTCGACCACCTGCATAGAGGGGGTTGGGTGTTAGTCTGAGCTGAGCAGGGGGAGGTACAGGCCAAAAGACTGAGCATTGCCAGGAGAATGTATCAGGACTCAGAGGCAACCCTGTTGAGAGACCAAATTTTCAGCTTGATTAGTAGGGCTTTTATTTGTCTCCAAGTGAGGAGATCATCGGGGTGTGCCGCCGAAGGCGGTGCTTTCTGGAGATCTTTGGAGAAGACATGGCCCCATATTGGAATTTCCCTTCCTGGGGTTCTTATTTCATCTCCATTTTGAATGCCGGGGGCCCCCTGGGTCGAATTTAAGAAGAGGTTAAAAAATTTAAAACAAATAAAGCTTGTAGTAACAATAGTTGTAGGTTAGAAAATATGTTAGAGCTAGTAAAGTCTGCTTAGATAAGGAAGACAGTAGTGTACCTGTGTATTCCCCTTTTAATTTTTTTTTTATTTGTAACTTAGTGTGTGTGATGTGTTTATTTGACCATGTCTTGTGGTCTGTGGATTATAAGGAATACCTGTAATATGTATTTATTGATAGGTATTACAATTTTATGAGGCTCGGAGCCAATTAGAGTTTTAGTCCTAATTCTTCCATTGATCACGATTAGAGCAATTAAATCAAGGTTGGTGTGTGTAGTGACTTTATTTCCATAAAACGGGTATTGATCCATTTTACTGGGTCTTCTTGTTGGGCAATAATTCCTGTGGGAGAATGAGAGGGGAGGGGAGTATAAACAATTCTAGAGGTAAATCTATTTTGATGTGAGTAAGAAATTGTTTTTTGTAATTTATTTTGCCCAAACAGAGTTCTTCTCGTGCCTCTTGAGAAAGTGAATGAGGGCTATTTAAATCAGGATCTCCTTTTAAAGTACTAAATAGACTATTCAGTTGATAATTAGCAATGCCTAAAGAAGGTCTAATCCAATTAATATCACCTAAGAGCTTTTGAAAATCATTTACGGTTGATAATTTATCAGCACGGATCTGAGTAGTTGGGGAGTAATGCGTTGCCTATTAACAACGAACCCAAGTAATAGTATGGTGTAGAGGTTTGAATTTTTTCAGGGGCAATGATTCATCTAGAGTTTTTAAAGCATAGTTGAGCTATATCAAACATGTGTTCAGTGTTAAGATAGATGGAGCCGAAAAACCATATATATCCATACAGTGAATAACAAGAAAGTTAGGAAATTGCTTTCTCACAGGCTCAAGGGTTTTGGCTACATAGTACTGACACCTGGTGGGAGAATTCATCATCTCTTGTGGCAGTACAGTCTATTGGTACCGTTTATGAGGTCTAATACGATTAGGATAAGAGAGAGAGAAAGCAAATCTCTATTGGTCTAAAGGGTGTAAAGTTTATTAAAAAAGCAATCTTGTCCTGGTTGCAATGCACCCATAGGTTCACAGATGCACTAACTTTTCTAAGGTCTGTTAGGAGACGCCATTTGTTAGGTTGAATTTTTTTTTTTTTTTTTTATGACAAAGATAGCAGAGTTCCAAGGAGAACAAGATCTTCAATATGTTTTAATTCTAGTTGTGCATCTATAAGTTCCTTAGCTGCCTGTTAATTTCTCTTTCGTGAGGGGCCACTGCTCTGTCCAAATAGGCTCGTCATTCTTCCAAGTTATTTTAATAATTGTATTGTTTGTTAAATGAGGAGGGGCCCCCAGGGAAAATGTGGAATGTATATCTGAGTATGTCATATCTTATATCTTTTTATTAAAAGCATATCTCACTTTTCCTAGCAACTATGAAGTGTCTTGTACATTAGCATTTATAGATTGGTGATATATTTATTACATAATATATATTTATATTTATATACATCAATATATTATACATTATAAATATATTTTTAATAGTTTAAAATCTCTCTTTAGTCTTTCTGTAAGAAAAACTTTTTGTAAGAGGAATTTAATGTTTAGTATTAATGTTTTAAAATCTTATTTTTTTTGGAAATGACTCCTAGCTATTTAATAAATTTCTTATTTAGTTTAGTACAACTCTAGAAATTTAAGTTATTCCAATCCTAAGAGACTATTTAGATTATAATACAGATTATATATAATAGATTATTCTATTAAAAATATAATAACTTTTAATAGTTTATCCAAAAGATTTTATCTATATATTATATTATTATATATATATATATATATATATATATTAAGAGTTACCTTTTTGTTGACAAATTTACTTGTTTACTTAAACCTAGGCATAATAAAGTAATATATAATGTTGATGATTTAAGACATGTCTTATATTAGATTAGACACAATTTATTTAAATTTACTCATATGTAAATAATTATATATATTTAATTTTTTTCAGTTCCCGAATTGAATTTAATTTGTAGAGCTCATTAACTTCATAGTATCTAAAACCACCAAGCTGGTATATCGATGGCAGCACTGCCAGATGTTGAGGGTTTCAGGTAAAAGATGGAATTTGTCTCAGGTTTTTGCTGAAGGGGACCTGGGGGCCCCCTGCTTGCTGTTGCAGTTTTGGAATAGGTTTCCTTTCAATGTCAGATTTAGACTTATAATCTTTTGCCCAATGCATTCCTCTACTGTAGCGAGGGCATATTTTTGGAGGTCTTTTATCTTTATATATTTTTCTTTTCTTTTTTTTAAGCTTTCTTAGGGCGTCCCTTTCAAATTGGTTCTTATTTCCACATGTAAAGCATCCTTTATTTCCCTTTCTTAAGAGCAGGCAGCAGCTCGTTTCAGCTACCATTTGCATCTTTGAGTTTCTAATCCCTAGATTGCGACAAGCCTTCAAATAATCAATAGTCCCTTTCTCACGAATTGGAGCCATAGCTTTTTGACATCCCTGATTTGATTATCACATAATGCAAGTAATTTGCAAAGTAATTAAAGGTGTTTTAATCAACATGGTGTGTGGGCATATATACTGTCTTACAAGGTAGTTATTCTCAGCAAAGATAAAGATTAAATTCCAGACTTACAAAACATAGGTGATCCATATTAAAGGGAGAGAGAGTTGTATACGATCACTTTTACCGTATGGTTCACAGGAAGGAAGAGGGTACTTATCACTGTATAGAAAAACTAATGAAGGAAATGCTGGATTCTTCAGCCTGTGGGAGAGGCTTGCCTCTCCTCTTCAGGAATTAATAAGGAGCAGAGAATTCCTGACAGATCCAAAACAGCACACAGGAAGCCTCTTGTTAAATGCTTCCTGACAATTCCCTCTATTTTATTATATGTAAAAAAAAGGTCTTGACCAAATGAATTGGGTAGTATTAACCAACCTTATAGAAAGGCGACGGTAAAACAACAAATATAATTATCAAGACAATCACCAAAGCTACAGTTCCAGACCCGATACTGTGGGTAATACTTTGAAACCATCCTCGTGGGTCTAGCCCAGGTAATTTGTTCAGCTAAAGTTTCCAAATTAGGGGAAGAGGGCAGATTTTTAGAAAAAAGTTTTAAAGATTTTCTTTTATAGTAATTGTACATTCAGAGAGGCATTATCACGTATATTTATTAAATGAAATTTGATTTGTTCCCAGTTGTAGGCACTGTGATTGCCGTGAACAGAAATAACACAAAAAGCTTAAAGAAATAGAGGTGTTAATACAAGTATATAGTTTTCAATTAATACAAGTTACAGAACGTAAAAGTCTTATTAAATTGTAAATTTTTATGGCTATAACAAAAGGAAGTGGGACACAGGCCTGTATAAAATATGACTGACTGTAGCGAAAGAAATAGTTACTATGACGACTGGTCCCTATGAAATGTCCGGTCCAAGTTCCAAGTTCTTCTGTGCTCTGATGCTTGCAGCAAGTTTCCAAATGGCCCATTGTTCAGGCCCACTCTGTTTATGGAGGACGATCTTAGGAGGAGGTGGGGCTAATCCATGGTCAAGTCACTCAAGAAGTCGTTTGTCATAGTAATGTTCCATCATAGTGTCAGTGACCTTCCATATCACACACAGTTGTTAATATCATCTGAGCAGTCAGATAACCACATACCATGGGGTCCCCAAGCACAATTGTATGATTAGCCACAAACATTGATTTCTTGATTGGTTTGACATTTGTCCCAAGGAATGGGAGTATAAGTAAAGTTTTTATAAGTAAACCCTTTGCATAAAGTTCTTTGTTCTTTCCCTAACTCTTTCCGAAAGTTTCAGTAGTATAAACATGGTTTACAGACAACGAAAGGGCAGTAAATAATCCAAGCAGTGTCTGAAAGTCTTCTTTTGGAGGTAGGATGAAAGCCCAAATTTGTCAGCCCAAGTTTGTCGGCTGACGTTTATGCACAATTTTGCTGGGCCCATGCACAGGGAGGAGGACTTCATAGCCTAAAGAAATATTAATTAGTTTCTTTCCTGCCCAGGTGTGTGAAGGCCCTTTCATGTACTAGGAAGAAAGCATATGTATAGAGTCATTAGTTGAAATGTTTGGTCCTCTCTCCGTCCATTCGACCACCTGCAATAGAGGGGGGTTGGGTGTTAGTCTGAGCTTGAGCAGGGGGAGGTACAGGCCAAAAGACTGAGCATTGCCAGGAGAATGTACTCAGGACTCAGAGGCAACCCTGTTGAGAGACCAAATTTTCAGCTTGATTAGTAGGGCTTTTATTTGTCTCCAAGTGAGGAGATCATCGGGGTGATGCCGCCGAAGGCGGTGCTTTCTGGAGATCTTTGGAGAAGACATGGCCCATATTGGAATTTCCTCTTCCTGGGGTTCTTATTTCATCTCCATTTTGAATGCCGGGGCCCCCTTGGGTCGAATCTTAAGAAGAGGTTAAAAAATTTAAAACAAATAAAGCTGTAGTAACAATAGTTATAGGTTTAGAAAATATGTTAGAAGCTAGTAAAGTCTGCTTTAGATAAGGAAGACAGTAGTGTACCTGTGTATTCCCTTTTTAATTTTTTTTTAATTTGTAACTTTAGTGTGTGATGTGTTTATTTTGACCATGTCTTGTGTCTGATAGATTATAAGGATACCTGTAATATGTATTTATTGATAGGTATTACAATTTTTATGAGGATCGGAGCCCCAATTAGAGTTTTAGTCCTAATTTCTTCCATTGATAACGATTAAGAGCAATTAAATCAAGGTTGGGGTGTAAGTGACTTTATTTCCATAAAACGGGTATAGATCCATTTTACTGGGTTCTTGTTGGGCAATAATTCCTGGTGGGAGAATGAGAGGGAGTATAAACAATTCTAGAGGTAAATCTATTTTGATGTGAGTAAGAAATTGTTTTTGTAATTTATTTTGCACCAAACAGAGTTCTTCTCGTGCCTCTTGAGAAAGTGCATGAGGGCTATTTAATCAGGATCTCCTTTTAAAGTACTAATAGACTATTCAGTTGATAATTAGCAATGCTAAAGAAGGGTCTAATCCAATTAATATCACCTAAGAGCTTTTGAAAATCAGTTTACGGTTTGATAATTTATCAGCACGGATCTGAGTTAGTTGGGGAGTAATGCGTTGCCTATTAACAACGAACCCCAAGTAATAGTATGGTGTAGAGGTTTGAGAATTTTTTCAGGGGCAATGAATTCATCTAGAGTTTTTAAAGCATAGTTGAGCTATATCAAACATGTGTTCAGTGTTAAGATAGATGGAGCCGAAAACAATATATCATCCATACAGTGAATAACAAGAAAGTTAGGAAATTGCTTTCTCACAGGCTCAAGGGTTTTGGCTACATAGTACTGACACATGGTGGGAGAATTCATCATCTCTTGTGGCAGTACAGTCTATTGGTACGTTATGAGGTCTAATACGATTAGGATAAGAGAGAGAGAAAGCAAATCTCTATTGGTCTAAAGGGTGTAAAGGTTTATTAAAAAAGCAATCTTGTCCTGGTTGCAATGCACCCATAGGTTTCACAGATGCACTAACTTTTCTAAGTCTGTTAGGAGACGCCATTTGTTAGAATTTTTTTTTTTTTTTTTATGACAAAGATAGCAGAGTTCCAAGGAGAACAAGATTCTTCAATATGTTTTAATTCTAGTTGTGCATCTATAAGTTCCTTAGCTGCCTGTAATTTCTCTTTCGTGAGGGGCCACTGCTCTGTCCAAATAGGCTCGTCATTCTTCCAAGTTATTTTAATAATTGTATTGTTGTGTTAAATGAGGAGGGGCCCCCAGGGAAAATGTGGAATGTAGATCTGAGTATGTCATATCTTATATCTTTTTATTAAAAGCATATATCTCACTTTTCCTTAGCAACTATGAAGTGTCTTGTACATTAGCATTTTATAGATTGGTGAATATATTTATTACATATAAATATATATTTATATTTATATACATCAATATATTATACATTATAAAATATATTTATTAATAGTTTAAAATCTCTTTAGTCTTTCTGTAAGAAAACTTTTTGTAAGAGGAATTTAATGTTTAGTAATTAATGTTTTAAAATCTTATTTTATTTGGAATGACCTAGCTATTTAATAAACTTTTCTTATTTAGTTTAGTACAACTCTAGAAATTTAAGTTATTTCCAATCCTAAGAGACTATTTTAGATTATAATAACAGATTATAATAATAGATTATTCTATTAAAATATAATAACTTTTAATAGTTTATCAAAAGATTTTATCTCATATATATATATATATATATAATATATATATATAAAGAGTTACCTTTTTGTTGACAAATTTAGTTTACTTTAAACCTAGGCATAATAAAAGTATTATATAATGTTGATGATTTAAGACATGTCTAATTAGATTAGCAAACAATTATATTTAATTATACTCATATGTAAATAATTATATATATTTAATATTTTTCAGTTCACGTGAATTTGAATTTAAGTAGAGCTCATTAACTTCATAGTATCTAAAACCAAAGCTGGTATATCGATGGCAGCACTGCCAGATGTTGAGGGTTTCAGGTAAAAGATGGAATTTGTCTCAGGTTTTTGCTGAAGGGGACCTGGGGGGTCCCTGCTTGCAGTTTTCTGGAATAGGTTTCCTTTCAATGTCAGATTTAGACTTATAATCTTTTGCCAATGCATTCCTCTACTGTAGCGAGGGCATATTTTTGGAGGTCTTTTATCTTTATATATTTTTCTTTTCTTTTTTTTTTTAAGCTTTCTTAGGGCTGTCCCTTTTCAAATGGTTCTTATTTCCACATGTAAAGCATCCTTTATTTCCCTTTCTTAAGGCAGCAGCTATCGTTTCAGCTACCATTTGCATCTTTGAGTTTCTAATCCTAGATTGCGACAAGCCTTCAAATAATCAATAGTCCCTTTCTCACGAATTGGAGCCATAGCTTTTTGACATCCTGATTTGCATTATCACATAATGCAAGTAATTTGCAAGTAATTAAAGGTGTTTAATCAACATGGTGTGGGCATATATACTGTCTTACAAGGTAGTTATTCTCAGCAAGATAAAGATTAAAATTCCAGACTTACAAAACATAGGTGATCCATATTAAAGGGAGAGAGAGTTGTATACGATCACTTTTACCGTATGGTTCACAGGAAGGAAGAGGGTACTTATCACTGTATAGAAAAACTAATGAAGGAAATGCCTGGATTCTTCAGCCTGTGGGAGAGGCTTGCCTCTCCTCTTCAGGAATTAATAAGGAGCAGAGAATTCCTGACAGATCCAAAACAGCACACAGGAAGCCTCTTGTTAAATGCTTCCTGACAATTCCCTCTATTTTATTATATTTGTAAAAAAAAGGTCTTGACCAAATGAATTTGGTTAGTATTAACCAACCTTATAGAAAGGCGACGGTAAACAACAAATATAATTATCCAAGACAATCACCAAAGCTACAGTTCCAGACCCGATAACTGTGGGTAATACTTTGAAACCATCCTCGTGGGTCTAGCCCAGGTAATTTGTTCAGCTAAAGTTTCCAAATTAGGGGAAGAGGGCAGATTTTTAGAAAAAGTTTTAAAGATTTTCTTTTATAGTAATTGTACATTCAGAGAGGCATTATCACGTATATTTATTAAATGAAATTTGATTTGTTCCAGTTGTAGGCACTGTGATTGCGTGAACAGAAATAACACAAAGCTTAAAGAAATAGAGGTGTTAATACAAGTATATAGTTTGCAATTAATACAAGTTTACAGAACGTAAAAGTCTTATTAAATTGTAAATTTTCTATGGCTATAACAAAGGAAGTGGGACCAGGCCTGTATAAAATATGACTGACTGTAGCGAAAGAAATAGTTACTATGACGACTGGTCCCTATGAAATGTCCGGTCCAAGTTCCAAGTTCTTCTGTGCTCTGATGCTTGCAGCAAGTTTCCAAATGGCCCATTGTTCAGGCCCACTCTGTTTATGAGGACGATCTTAGGAGGAGGTGGGGCTAATCCATGGTCAAGTCACTCAAGAAGTCGTTTGTCATAGTAATGTTCCATCATAGTGTCAGTGACCTTCCATATCACACACAGTGTTGTTAATATCATCTGAGCAGTCAGATAACCACATACCATGGGGTCCCCAAGCAACAATTGTATGATTAGCCACAAACATTGATTTTCTTGATTGGTTTGACATTTGTCCCAAGAATGGGAGTATAAGTAAAGTTTTTATAAGTAAACCCTTTGCATAAAGTTCTTTGTTCTTTCCCTAAACTCTTTCCCGAAAGTTTCAGTAGTATAAACATGGTTTACAGACAACGAAAGGGCAGTAAATAATCCAAGCAGTGTCTGAAAGTCTTCTTTTGGAGGTAGGATGAAAGCCCAAATTTGTCAGCCCAAGTTTGTCGGCTGACGTTTATGCACAATTTTGCTGGGCCCATGCACAAGGGAAGGACTTCATAGCCTAAAGAAATATTAATTAGTTTTCTTTCCTGCCCAGGGTGTGAAGGCCCTTCATGTACTAGGGAGAAAGCATATGTATAGAGTCATTAGTTGAATGTTTGGTCCTCTCTCCGTCCATTCGACCACCTGCAATAGAGGGGGGTTGGGTGTTAGTCTGAGCTTGAGCAGGGGGAGTACAGGCCAAAAGACTGAGCATTGCCAGGAGAATGTACTCAGGACTCAGAGGCAACCCCTGTTGAGAGACCAAATTTTCAGCTTGATTAGTAGGGCTTTTATTTGTCTCCAAGTGAGGAGATCATCGGGGTGATGCCGCCGAAGGCGGTGCTTTCTGGAGATCTTTGGAGAAGACATGGCCCATATTGGAATTTCCTCTTCCTGGGGTTCTTATTTCATCTCCATTTTGAATGCCGGGGGCCCCCTTGGGTCGAATCTTAAGAAGAGGTTAAAAAATTTAAAACAAATAAAGCTGTAGTAACAATAGTTATAGGTTTAGAAAATATGTTAGAAGCTAGTAAAGTCTGCTTTAGATAAGGAAGACAGTAGTGTACCTGTGTATTCCCCTTTTTTAATTTTTTTTTATTTGTAACTTAGTGTGTGATGTGTTTATTTTGACCATGTCTTGTGTCTGTGGATTATAAGGAATACCTGTAATATGTATTTATTGATAGGTATTACAATTTTATGAGGATCGGAGCCAATTAGAGTTTTTAGTCCTAATTCTTCCATTGATAACGATTAGAGCAATAAATCAAGGTTGGGTGTAAGTGACTTTATTTCCATAAAACGGGTATAGATCCATTTTACTGGGTCTTCTGTTGGGCAATAATTCCTGTGGGAGAATGAGAGGGGAGTATAAACAATTCTAGAGGTAAATCTATTTGATGTGAGTAAGAAATTGTTTTGTAATTTATTTTGCACCAAACAGAGTTCTTCTCGTGCCTCTTGAGAAAGTGAATGAGGGCTATTTAAATCAGGATCTCCTTTTAAAGTACTAAATAGACTATTCAGTTGATAATTAGCAATGCCTAAAGAAGGTCTAATCCAATTAATATCACCTAAGAGCTTTTGGAAAATCATTTACGGTTGATAATTTATCAGCACGGATCTGAGTTAGTTGGGGAGTAATGCGTTGCCTATTAACAACGAACCCCAAGTAATAGTATGGTGTAGAGGTTTGAATTTTTTCAGGGGCAATGATTCATCTAGAGTTTTTAAAGCATAGTTGAGCTATATCAAACATGTGTTCAGTGTTTAAGATAGATGGAGCCGAAAACAATATATCATCCATACAGTGAATAACAAGAAAGTTAGGAAATTGCTTTCTCACAGGCTCAAGGGTTTTGGCTACATAGTACTGACACATGGTGGGAGAATTCATCATCTCTTGTGGCAGTACAGTCTATTGGTACCGTTTATGAGGTCTAATACGATTAGGATAAGAGAGAGAGAAAGCAAATCTCTATTGGTCTAAAGGGTGTAAAGGTTTATTAAAAAAAGCAATCTTGTCCTGGTTGCAATGCACCCATAGGTTTCACAGATGCACTAACTTTTCTAAGGTCTGTTAGGAGACGCCATTTGTTAGAATTTTTTTTTTTTTTTTTTATGACAAAGATAGCAGAGTTCCAAGGAGAACAAGATTCTTCAATATGTTTAATTCTAGTTGTGCATCTATAAGTTCCTTAGCTGCCTGTAATTTCTCTTTCGTGAGGGGCCACTGCTCTGTCCAAATAGGCTCGTCATTCTTCCAAGTTATTTTAATAATTGTATTGTTTGTTAAATGAGGAGGGGCCCCCAGGGAAAATGTGGAATGTATATCTGAGTATGTCATATCTTATATCTTTTTATTAAAAGCATATATCTCACTTTTCCTTAGCAACTATGAAGTGTCTTGTACATTAGCATTTTATAGATTGGTGAATATATTTATTACATATAAATATATATTTATATTTATATACATCAATATATTATACATTATAAAATATATTATTAATAGTTTAAAATCTCTTTAGTCTTTCTGTAAGAAAAACTTTTTGTAAGAGGAATTTAATGTTTAGTAATTAATGTTTTAAATCTTATTTATTTGGAAATGACCTAGCTATTTAATAAACTTTTTCTTATTAGTTAGTACAACTCTAGAATTTAAGTTATTCCAATCCTAAGAGACTATTTTAGATTATAATAACAGATTATTAAATATAGATTTTCTATTAAAATTATAATAACTTTAATAGTTTATCCAAAGATTTTATCTCATATATATATAATATAGTTTATAATGTATAAGCTATTGATGATATAAATATAAAATATATATTATATGTAATAAATTATAATTCACCATCATATTATATATATATATATATATATTATATATATATATATATTAATATATATATTATATATATATATATATATTGATGTATAAATATAAATATATATTTATATGTAATAAATATATTCACCAATCTATAAAATGCTAATGTTACAAGACACTTCATAGTTGCTAAGGAAAGTGAGATATATGCTTTAATAAAAAGATATAAGATATGACATACTCAGATATACATTCCACATTTTCCCTGGGGGCCCCTCCTCATTTAACAAACAATACAATTATTAAAATAAACTTGGAAGAATGACGAGCCTATTTGGACAGAGCAGTGGCCCCTCACGAAAGAGAAATTACAGGCAGCTAAGGAACTTATAGATGCACAACTAGAATTAAAACATATTGAAGAATCTTGTTCTCCTTGAACTCTGCTATCTTTGTCATAAAAAAAAAAAAAAAAAATTCTAACAAATGGCGTCTCCTAACAGACCTTAGAAAAGTTAGTGCATCTGTGAAACCTATGGTGCATTGCAACCAGGACAAGATTGCTTTTTAATAACCTTTACACCCTTTAGACCAATAAGAGATTTGCTTTCTCTCTCTCTTATCCTAATCGTATTAGGACCTCATAAACGGTACCAATAGACTGTACTGCCACAAGAGATGATGAATTCTCCCACCATGTGTCAGTACTATGTAGCCAAAACCCTTGAGCCTGTGAGAAAGCAATTTCCTAACTTTCTGTTATTCACTGTATGGATGATATATTGTTTTCGGCTCCATCTATCTTAAACACTGAACACATGTTTGATATAGCTCAACTATGCTTTAAAAACTCTAGATGAATCATTGCCCCTGAAAAATTCAAACCTCTACACCATACTATTACTTGGGGTTCGTTGTTAATAGGCAACGCATTACTCCCCAACTAACTCAGATCCGTGCTGATAAATTATCAACCGTAAATGATTTTCAAAAGCTCTTAGGTGATATTAATTGGATTAGACCTTCTTTAGGCATTGCTAATTATCAACTGAATAGTCTATTTAGTACTTTAAAAGGAGATCCTGATTTAAATAGCCCTCATTCACTTTCTCAAGAGGCACGAGAAGAACTCTGTTTGGTGCAAAATAAATTACAAAAACAATTTCTTACTCACATCAAAATAGATTTACCTCTAGAATTGTTTATACTCCCCTCTCATTCTCCCACAGGAATTATTGCCCAACAAGAAGACCCAGTAAAATGGATCTATACCCGTTTTATGGAAAATAAAGTCACTTACACCCAACCTTGATTTAATTGCTCTAATCGTTATCAATGGAAGAATTAGGACTAAAACTCTAATTGGCTCCGATCCTCATAAAATTGTAATACCTATCAATAAATACATATTACAGGTATTCCTTATAATCCAAGACACAAGACATGGTCAAAATAAACACATCACACACTAAAGTTACAAATAAAAAAAAAATTAAAAAGGGGAATACACAGGTACACTACTGTCTTCCTTATCTAAAGCAGACCTTTACTAGCTTCTAACATATTTCTAAACCTATAACTATTGTTCTACAGCTTTATTTGTTTGAAATTTTTTAACCTCTTCTTAAGATTCGACCCAAGGGGGCCCCCGGCATTCAAAATGGAGATGAAATAAGAACCCAGGAAGAGGAAATTCCAATATGGGCCATGTCTTCTCCAAGATCTCCAGAAAGCACCGCCTTCGGCGGCCATCACCCCGATGATCTCCTCACTTGGAGACAAATAAAAGCCCTACTAATCAAGCTGAAATTTGGTCTCTCAACAGGGGTTGCCTCTGAGTCCTGAGTACATTCTCCTGGCAATGCTCAGTCTTTTTGGCCTGTACCCTCCCCCTGCTCAAGCTCAGACTAACACCCAACCCCCCTCTATTGCAGGTGGTCGAATGGACGGAGAGAGGACCAAACATTTCAACTAATGACTCTATACATATGCTTCTCCCTAGTACATGAAAGGGCCTTCACACCCTGGGCAGGAAAGAAACTAATTAATATTTCTTTAGGCTATGAAGTCCTTCCCTTGTGCATGGGCCCAGCAAAATTGTGCATAAACGTCAGCCGACAAACTTGGGCTGACAAATTTGGGCTTTCATCCTACCTCCAAAAGAAGACTTTCAGACACTGCTTGGATTATTTACTGCCCTTTCGTTGTCTGTAAACCATGTTTATACTACTGAAACTTTCGGGAAAGAGTTAGGGAAAGAACAAAGAACTTTATGCAAAGGGTTTACTTATAAAAACTTTACTTATACTCCCATTCCTTGGGACAAATGTCAACCAATCAAGAAAATCAATGTTTGTGGCTAATCATACAATTGTTGCTTGGGGACCCCATGGTATGTGGTTATCTGACTGCTCAGATGATATTAACAACACTGTGTGTGATATGGAAGGTCACTGACACTATGATGGAACATTACTATGACAAACGACTTCTTGAGTGACTTGACCATGGATTAGCCCCACCTCCTCCTAAGATCGTCCTCCATAAACAGAGTGGCCTGAACAATGGGCCATTTGGAAACTTGCTGCAAGCATCAGAGCACAGAAGAACTTGGAACTTGGACCGGACATTTCATAGGGACCAGTCGTCATAGTAACTATTTCTTTCGCTACAGTCAGTCATATTTTATACAGGCCTGTGTCCCACTTCCTTTTGTTATAGCCATAGAAAATTTACAATTTAATAAGACTTTTACGTTCTGTAACTTGTATTAATTGCAAACTATATACTGTATAACACCTCTATTTCTTTAAGCTTTTGTGTTATTTCTGTTCACGGCAATCCACAGTGCCCTACAACTGGGAACAAATCAAATTCATTTAATAAATATACGTGATAATGCCTCTCTGAATGTACAATTACTATAAAAGAAAATCTTTAAACTTTTTTCTAAAAATCTGCCCTCTTCCCCTAATTTGGAAACTTTAGCTGAACAAATTACCTGGGCTAGACCCACGAGGATGGGTTTCAAAGTATTACCCACAGTATCGGGTCTGGAACTGTAGCTTTGGTGATTGTCTTGATAATTATATTTGTTGTTTACCGTCGCCTTTCTATAAGGTTGGTTAATACTAACCAAATTCATTTGGTCAAGACCTTTTTTTTACAAATATAATAAAATAGAGGGAATTGTCAGGAAGCATTTAACAAGAGGCTTCCTGTGTGCTGTTTGGATCTGTCAGGAATTCTCTGCTCCTTATTAATTCCTGAAGAGGAGAGGCAAGCCTCTCCCACAGGCTGAAGAATCCAGGCATTTCCTTCATTAGTTTTTCTATACAGTGATAAGTACCCTCTTCCTTCCTGTGAACCATACGGTAAAAGTGATCGTTATAACACTCTCTCTCCTTTAATATGGATCACCTATGTTTTGTAAGTCTGGAATTTTAATCTTTATCTTGCTGAGAATAACTACCTTGTAAGACAGTATATATGCCCACACCATGTTTGATTAAAACACCTTTAATTACTTGCAAATTACTTGGCATTATGTGATAATGCAAATCAGGGATGTCAAAAAGCTATGGCTCCAATTCGTGAGAAGGGACTAATTGATTATTTGAAGGCTTGTCGCAATCTAGGATTAGAAACTCAAAAGATGCAAATGGTAGCTGAAACGATAGCTGCTGCCTTAAGAAAGGGAAATAAAGGATGCCTTTACATGTGGAAATAAGAACCATTTGAAAAGGGACAGCCCTAAGAAAGCTTAAAAAAAAAAGAAAAGAAAATATATAAAGATAAAAGACCTCCAAAAATATGCCCTCGCTACAGTAGAGGAATGCATTGGGCAAAAGATTATAAGTCTAAATCTGACATTGAAAGGGAAACCTATTCCAGAAAACTGCAAGCAGGGACCCCCCAGGTCCCCTTCAAGCAAAAACCTGAGACAAATTCCATCTTTTACCTGAAACCCTCAACATCTGGCAGTGCTGCCATCGATATACCAGCTTTGGTTTTAGATACTATGAAGTTCATTGAGCTCTACTTAAATTCAAAATTCACGTGAACTGAAAAATATTAAATATATATAATTATTTACATATGAGTATAATTTAAATATAATTGGTTTGCTAATCTAATTAAGACCATGTCTTAAATCATCAACATTATATAATACTTTTATTATGCCTAGGTTTGAAAGTAAACTAAATTTGGTCAACAAAAAGGTAACTCGTTTATATATATATAGTATTAATATATATATATATATATATATATATATGAGATAAAATCTTTGGATAAACTATTAAAAGTTATTATATTTTAATAGAATAATCTATTATTATAATCTGTTATTATAATCTAAAATAGTCTCTTAGGATTGGAATAACTTAAATTTCTAGAGTTGTACTAAACTAAATAAGAAAGTTTATTAAATAGCTAGGTCATTTCCAAATAAAATAAGATTTTAAAACATTAATTACTAAACATTAAATTCCTCTTACAAAAGTTTTCTTACAGAAAGACTAAAGAGATTTTAAACTATTAATAAATATATTTTATAATGTATAATATATTGATGTATATAATATAATATATATTTATATGTAATAAATATATTCACCAATCTAAAAATGCTAATGTACAAGACACTTCATAGTTGCTAAGGAAAGTGAGATATATGCTTTTTAATCAAAAGTATAAGAATGACATACTCAGATATACATTCCCACATTTCCCCTGGGGCCCCTCCTCATTTAACAAACAATACAATTATTAAAATAACTTGGAAGAATGACGAGCCTATTGGACAGAGCAGTGGCCCCTCACGAAAGAGAAATTACAGGCAGCTAAGGAACTTATAGATGCACAACTAGAATTAAAACATATTGAAGAATCTTGTTCTCCTTGGAACTCTGCTATCTTTTGTCATAAAAAAAAAAAAAAAATTCTAACAAATGGCGTCTCTAACAGACCTTAGAAAAGTTAGTGCATCTGTGAAACCTATGGGTGCATTGCAACCAGGACAAGATTGCTTTTTTAATAAACCTTTACACCTTTAGACAATAGAGATTTGCTTTCTCTCTCTCTTATCCTAATCGTATTAGACCCTCATAAACGGTACCAATAGACTGTACTGCACAAGAGATGATGATTCTCCCACCATGTGTCAGTTACTATGTAGCCAAAACCCTTGAGCCTGTGAGAAAGCAATTTCCTAACTTTCTTGTATTCACTGTATGGATGATATATTGTTTTCGGCTCCATCTATCTTAAACACTGAACACATGTTTGATTATCGCTCAAACTATGCTTTAAAAACTCTAGATGATCATTGCCCCTGAAAAAAATTCAAACCTCTCACCATACTATTACTTGGGGTTCGTTGTTAATAGGCAACGCATACTCCCCAACTAACTCAGATCCGTGCTGATAAATTATCAACCGTAAATGATTTTCAAAAGCTCTTAGGTGATATTAATTGGATTAGACCTTCTTTAGGCATTGCTAATTATCAACTGAATAGTCTATTTAGTACTTTAAAAGGAGATCCTGATTTAAATAGCCCTCATTCACTTTCTCAAGAGGCACGAGAGAGAACTCTGTTTGGTGCAAAATAAATTACAAAAACAATTTCTTACTCACATCAAATAGATTTACCTCTAGAATTGTTTATACTCCCCTCTCATTCTCCCACAGGAATTATTGCCCAACAAGAAGACCCAGTAAAATGGATCTATACCCGTTTTATGGAAATAAAGTCACTTACACCCAACCTTGATTAATTGCTCTAATCGTTATCAATGGAAGAATTAGGACTAAAACTCTAATTGGCTCCGATCCTCAT
The DNA here is from genome assembly GCF_003369695.1 of Bos indicus x Bos taurus. Lineage (NCBI taxonomy): Eukaryota > Metazoa > Chordata > Mammalia > Artiodactyla > Bovidae > Bos > Bos indicus x Bos taurus. The sequence goes on from NW_020868253.1 coordinate 18,171, forward strand.
AAAATTGTAATACCTATCAATAAATACATATTACAGGTATTCCTTATAATCCCAGACACAAAGACATGGTCAAAATAAACACATCACACACTAAAGTTACAAATTAAAAAAAAAATTAAAAAGGGGAATACACAGGTACACTACTGTCTTCCTTATCTAAAGCAGACTTTACTAGCTTCTAACATATTTTCTAAACCTATAACTATTGTTACTACAGCTTTATTTGTTTTAAATTTTTTAACCTCTTCTTAAGATTCGACCCAGGGGGCCCCCGGCATTCAAAATGGAGATGAAATAAGAACCCCAGGAAGAGGAAATTCCAATATGGGCCATGTCTTCTCCAAAGATCTCCAGAAAGCACCGCCTTCGGCGGCATCACCCGATGATCTCCTCACTTGGAGACAAATAAAAGCCCTACTAATCAAGCTGAAAATTTGGTCTCTCAACAGGGGTTGCCTCTGAGTCCTGAGTACATTCTCCTGGCAATGCTCAGTCTTTTGGCCTGTACCTCCCCCTGCTCAAGCTCAGACTAACACCCAACCCCCCTCTATTGCAGGTGGTCGAATGGACGGAGAGGAGGACCAAACATTTCAACTAATGACTCTATACATATGCTTTCTCCCTAGTACATGAAAGGGCCTTCACACCCTGGGCAGGAAAGAAAACTAATAATATTTCTTTAGGCTATGAAGTCCTTCCCTTGTGCATGGGCCCAGCAAATTGTGCATAAACGTCAGCCGACAAACTGGGCTGACAAATTTGGGCTTTCATCCTACCTCCAAAAGAAGACTTTCAGACACTGCTTGGATTATTTACTGCCCTTTCGTTGTCTGTAAACCATGTTTATACTACTGAAAACTTTCGGGAAAGAGTTAGGGAAAGAACAAAGAACTTTATGCAAAGGGTTTACTTATAAAACTTTACTTATACTCCCATTCCTTGGGACAAATGTCAAACCAATCAAGAAAATCAATGTTTGTGGCTAATCATACAATTTTTGCTTGGGGACCCATGGTATGTGGTTATCTGACTGCTCAGATGATATTAACAACACTGTGTGTGATATGGAAGGTCACTGACACTATGATGGAACATTACTATGACAAACGACTTCTTTTGGTGACTTGACCATGGATTAGCCCCACCTCCTCCTAAGATCGTCCTCCATAAACAGAGTGGGCCTGAACAATGGGCCATTTGGAAACTTGCTGCAAGCATCAGAGCACAGAAGAACTTGGAACTTGGACCGGACATTTCATAGGGACCAGTCGTCATAGTAACTATTTCTTTCGCTACAGTCAGTCATATTTTATACGGCCTGTGTCCCACTTCCTTTTGTTATAGCCATAGAAAATTTACAATTTAATAAGACTTTTACGTTCTGTAACTTGTATTAATTGCAAACTATATACTTGTATTTACACCCTCTATTTCTTTAAGCTTTTTGTGTTATTTCTGTTCACGGCAATCACAGTGCCTACAACTGGGAACCATCAAATTTCATTTAATAAATATACGTGATAATGCCTCTCGTAATGCAATTACTATAAAAGAAAATCTTAAAACTTTTTTCTAAAAATCTGCCCTCTTCCCCTAATTTGGAAACTTTAGCTGAACAAATTACCTGGGCTAGACCCACGAGGATGGTTTCAAAGTATTACCCACAGTATCGGGTCTGGAACTGTAGCTTTGGTGATTGTCTTGATAATTATATTTGTTGTTTACCGTCGCCTTTCTATAAGGTTGGTTAATACTAACCAAATTCATTTGGTCAAGACCTTTTTTTTACAAATATAATAAAATAGAGGGAATTGTCAGGAAGCATTTAACAAGAGGCTTCCTGTGTGCTGTTTTGGATCTGTCAGGAATTCTCTGCTCCTTATTAATTCCTGAAGAGGAGAGGCAAGCCTCTCCCACAGGCTGAAGAATCCAGGCATTTCCTTCATTAGTTTTTCTATACAGTGATAAGTACCCTCTTCCTTCCTGTGAACCATACGGTAAAAGTGATCGTATACAACTCTCTCTCCCTTTAATATGGATCACCTATGTTTTGTAAGTCTGGAATTTTAATCTTTATCTTTGCTGAGAATAACTACCTTGTAGGACAGTATATATGCCCACACCCCTGTTGATTAAAAACACCTTTAATTACTTGCCACTTACTTGCATTATGTGATAATGCAAAATCAGGGATGTCAAAAAGCTATGGCTCCAATTCGTGAGAAAGGGACTATTGATTATTTGAAGGCTTGTCGCAATCTAGGATTAGAA
>NW_020868254.1:0-14349 GCF_003369695.1 Bos indicus x Bos taurus
GTGATTCGTGCCTGCTCAGCTCTTTGATTATTGCCTCCTGAGGCACATCATCAGTGCATGATAGCCACGTGATCAGCGCATGATCACTCACATGATCAGCGACATTCAGACAAGTGATCACTGCATGCTCAGTCACATGATCAGCTCATGATCAGCCATGTGATTAGTGCATGATCAGCCACGTGATCAGTGCAGATTATCCACGTGATCAGTGCATGCACAGCCACGTGGTCAGTGCATGATAGCCAGGTGATCAGTGCATGATCAGTAACGTGATCAGTGTATGATCAGCCACGTGATCAGTGCATGATAGCCAAGTGATCAGGGCATGATAGCCACGTGATCAGTTGAATGATCTGTCACGTGATCAGTGCATGATCAGCACGGGATCAGTGCATGATCAGGCACGGGATCAGTGCACGATCAGGCAGGTGATCAGTGCATGATGAGCACGTGATCAGTGTATGATCAGCCACGTGATCAGTGCATGATAACCACGTGACCAGTGCATGATCAGTCATGTGATCATGCATGATCAGCCACGGGATCAGTGGATGATAGCCATGTGATCAGTGCATGATAGCTACGTGATCAGTGCATGCACCGTCACGTGATCATTGTATGATCAGCCACGTGATCAGTGCATGCACAGTCACGTGATCATTGTATGATCAGCTTCGTGATCAGTGCATGATCAGCCACGTGATCAGTGCATGATCAGGCAGGTGATCAGTGCATGATCAGGCAGTTGATCAGTGCATGATCAGCCACGTGATCAGTGCTGCACAGTCACGTGATCATTGTATGATCGCTTCGTGATCAGTGCATGATCAGCCACGTGATCAGTGCATTGATCATGCACGTGATCAGTGCATGATCAGCCACGTGATCAGTGCATGATCAGGCACCTGATCAGTGCATGATCAGTCACGTGATCAGTGTATGATCAACCACGTGATAAGTGCATGATCAGCCGCTTGATCAGTGCATGATTAGCCAAATCATCAGTGCATGCAGTCACAGGATCAGTGTATGATCAGGTTCGTGATCAGTGATGAGATCAGCCACGGGATCAGTGCATGATCACTCACGTGATCAGTGCATGATCAGTCATTGATCAGTGTATGATAAGACACGTGATCAGTGCATGATTGCCATTGTGATCCGTGCATGATCAGCCACGTGATCAGGCATGATCAGGCACGTGATCAGTGCATGATCAGTCATGTGATCAGTGTATGATAAGACACGTGATCAGTGCATGATTTCATGTGATCAGTTCATGATCAGCCACGTAATCAGTGCATGATAGCCACCTGACCAATGCATGATCAGCAACGTGATTAGTGCATGATCAGCCACGTGATCAGTGTATGATCGGCCATGTGATCAGTGCATGATAGCCAAGCTACAAATGCATGAGAGCTACGTGATCAGTGCATGATCAGTCACATGATCAGTGCATGATCAGCCACGTGATCAGTGAATGAGAGCCACCTGATCAGTGCATGATCAGTCACGTGAGCAGTGCATGATCCAGCCCCGTGATCAGTGCATGATCATCCACGTGATCAGTGAATGAGAGCCACCTGATCAGTGCATGATCAGTCACGTGAGCAGTGCATGATCAGCCCCGTGATCAGTGCATGATCATCCACGTGATCAGTGAATGAGAGCCACCTGATCAGTGCATGATCAGTCACGTGATCAGTGCATGATCAGCCACGTGATCAGTGCATGATCATCACGTGATCAGTGAATGAGAGCCACCTGATCAGTGCATGATCAGCCACGTGATCAGTGCATGATCAGACGTGATCAGTGCAGGATCAGCCACGTGATCAGTGAATGAGAGCCACCTGATCAGTGCATGATCAGTCACGTGAGCAGTGCATGCATGATCAGCCACGTGATCAGTGCATGATCATCCACATGATCAGTGCCTGTGCAGTCACGTGATCAGTACACGATAGCCATTTGATCAGTGCATGATCAGTCACGTTATCAGTGTATGATCATCAAAGTGAAGATGTGTTGCTCAGTCACGTGATCAGGCCTTGCTGAGCTGCGTGATTCCTGTCTGAGAGCTGCTTGACAATTGCCAGCTGAGCTGGTGTTTCCTGCCTTCTCATCTGCTTGATAATTGCCAGCTGAGCTGTGTGATTCCTGCCTGCTCATCTGCTTGATAATTGCCAGTTGAGCTGCGTGATTCCTGCCTGCTATCTGCTTGATAACTGGCAGCTGAGCTGCGTGACTCCTCCCTGCTCCTCTACTTGATAATTGCCAGCTGAGCTGTGTGATTCCTGCCTGTACATTTGAATATTGCTTCCTGAGCACATCATCAGTGCATGATAGCCACGTGATCAGCGCATGATCATTCACATGATCAGTGCCCATTCAGACATGTGATCACTGCAGCCTCAGTCACGTGATCAGTTCATGATCAGCCACGTTATTAGTGCATGATCAGCAACGTGGTCACTGGCTGATCATCCACGTGATCAGTGCATGGGTAGTCACGTGATCAGTGCATGATAGCACGTGATCAGTGCATGGTCAGTCACATGATCACAGCCATTCAGACACGTGGAGACTGCAGCCTCAGTCACGTGATCAGTTCATGATCAGCCACGTTATTAGTGCATGATCAGCACGTGGTCACTGGATGATCATCCACGTGATCAGTGCATGGGCAGTCACGTGATCAGTGTATGATCAGCCACGTGAACAGTGTGTGCTCAGTCTCGTGATCAGGGCCTGCTGAGCTGCGTGATTCCTGCCTGTAATCTGCTTGACAATTGCCAAATGAGCTGGGTGATTCCTGCCTGCTCATCTGCTTGACAATTTCTAGCTTAGCTACGTCATCCTACCTTCTCATCTGCTTTATTATTGCCAGCTGAGCAGCATAATTCATCACAGTTGAGCCCCATGATTATTGCCTGCGGATTGCGTGATTGGTGACAGCTCACCTCTTTGATTATTGCCTCCAGAGGCACATCATCAGTGCATGATAGCCACGTGATCAGTGCATGTTCACTCACATGATCAGCACCTTCAGTCACGTGATCACTGCATGCTCAGTTACCTGATCAGTTCATGATCAGCCACGTGATCGGTGCATAATCAGACACGTGATCAGTGTATGATCAGCCACTGATCAGTGCATGATCAGCAGGTGATCAGTGCATGATCAGCAGGTGATCAGTGCATGACTCAGCCACGTGATCAGTGCATGCACAGTCACGTGATCATTGTATGATCAGCTTCGTGATCAGTGCATGATCAGCCACGTGATCAGTGCATGATCATGCACGTGATCAGTGCATGATCAGCCACGTGATCAGTGCATGATCGGCACCTGATCAGTGCATGATCAGTCACGTGATCAGTGTATGATCAACCACGTGATAAGTGCATGATCAGCCCGTGATCAGTGCATGATAGCCAAATCATCAGTGCATGCAGTCACAGGATCAGTGTATGATCAGGTTCGTGATCAGTGCATGATCAGCCACGGGATCAGTGCATGATCACTCACGTGATCAGTGCATGATCAGTCATGTGATCAGTGTATGATTTATGATAGGACACGTGATCAGTGCATGATTGCCATGTGTCAGTGCATGATCAGCCACGTGATCAGTGCATGATCAGGCACGTGATCAGTGCATGATCAGTCATGTGATCAGTGTATGATAAGGACACGTGTCAGTGCATGATTCATTTGCATCAGTTCATGATCAGCCACGTACTCAGGCATGATAGCCACCTGACCATGCATGATCAGCAACGTGATTAGTGCATGATCAGCCACATGATCACTGATGATCAGCCACTTGATCAGGTATTATCGGCCATGTGATCAGTGCATGATAGCCAAGCTACAAATGCATGCGAGCTACGTGATCAGTGCATGATCAGTACATGATCAGTGCATGATCAGCACGTGATATCGTGATGAGAGCCACCTGATCAGTGCATGATCAGTCACGTGAGCAGTGCATGATCAGCCCCGTGATCAGTGCATGATCATCCACGTGATCAGTGAATGAGAGCCACCTGATCAGTGCATGATCAGTCACGTGATCAGTGCATGATCAGCCACGTGATCAGTGCATGATCATCCACGTGTCAGTGATGAGAGCCACCTGATCAGTGCATGATCAGTCACGTGATCAGTGCATGATCAGCACGTGATCAGTGCAGGATCAGCCACGTGATCAGTGAATGAGAGCCACCTGATCAGTGCATGATCAGTCCGTGAGCAGTGCATGATCAGCACGTGATCAGTGCATGATCATCCACATGATCAGTGCCTGTGCAGTCACGTGATCAGTAACCGATAGCCATTTTGATCAGTGCATGATCAGTCACGTTATCAGTGTATGATCATCAAAGTGAAGATTGTGTGCTCAGTCACGTGATCAGGGCCTGCTGAGCTGCGTGATTCCTGTCTGAGAGCTGCTTGACAATTGCCAGCTGAGCTGCGTGTTTCCCTGCCTTCTCATCTGCTTGATAATTGCCAGCTGAGCTGTGTGATTCCTGCCTGCTCATCTGCTTGATAATTGCCAGTTGAGCTGCGTGATTCCGCCTGCTCATCTGCTTGATAACTGGCAGCTGAGCTGCGTGACTCCTCCCTGCTCCCTACTTGATAATTGCCAGCTGAGCTGTGTGATTCCTGCCTGTACATTTGAATATTGCTTCTGAGGCAATCATCAGTGCATGATAGCCACGTGATCAGCGCATGATCATTCATGATCAGTGCCATTCAGACATGTGATCACTGCCAGCCTCAGTCACGTGATCAGTTCATGATCAGCCACGTTATTAGTGATGATCAGCAACGTGGTCACTGGATGATCATCCACGTGATCAGTGCATGGGTAGTCACGTGATCAGTGCATGATAGCCACGTGATCAGTGCATGGTCAGTCACATGATCACAGCCATTCAGACACGTGGAGACTGCAGCCTCAGTCACGTGATAGTTCATGATCAGCCACGTTATTAGTGCATGATCAGCAACGTGGTCACTGGATGATCATCCACGTGATCAGTGCATGGGCAGTCACGTGATCAGTGTATGATCAGCCACGTGAACAGTGTGTGCTCAGTCTCGTGATCAGGGCCTGCTGAGCTGCGTGATTCCTGCCTGAATCTGTTGACAATTGCCAAATGAGCTGGGTGATTCCTGCCTGCTCATCTGCTTGACAATTGCTAGCTTAGCTACGTCATCCTACCTTCTCATCTGCTTTATTATTGCCAGCTGAGCAGCATAATTCATCACAGTTGAGCCCCATGATTATTGCCTGCGGATTGTCGATTGGTTGGACAGCTCACCTCTTTGATTATTGCCTCCAGAGGGCACATCATCAGTGCTGATGATAGCCACGTGATCAGTGCATGTTCACTCACATGATCAGCACCCTTCAGTCACGTGATCATGCATGCTCAGTTACCTGATCAGTTCATGATCAGCCACGTGATCGGTGCATAATCAGACACGTGATCAGTATGATCAGCCACGTGATCAGTTGCATGATGGGCAGGTGATCAGTGCATGATCAGGCAGTGTGATCAGTGCATGATCAGCCACGTGATCAAGTGCATGCACAGTCACGTGATCATTGTATGATCAGCTTCGTGATCAGTGCATGATCAGCCACGTGATCAGTGCATGATCATGCACGTGATCAGTGCATGATCAGCACGTGATCAGTGCATGATCAGGCACTGATCAGTGCATGATCGTCACGTGATCAGTGTATGATCAACCACGTGATAAGTGCATGATCAGCCGCTGATCAGTGCCTGCTTAGCCAAATCATCGTGCCATGCAGTCACAGGATCAGGTATGATCAGGTTCGTGATCAGTGCATGATCAGCCACGGATCAGTGCATGATCACTCACGTGATCAGTGCATGATCAGTCATGTGATCAGTGTATGATAAAGACACGTGATCAGTGCATGATTGCCCTGTGATCAGTGCATGATCAGCCACCGTGATCAGTGCATGATCAGGCCGGTGATCAGTGCATGATCAGTCATGTGAATCAGTGTATGATAAGACACGTGATCAGTGCATGATTCATGTGATCAGTTCATGATCAGCCACGTAATCAGTGCATGATAGCCACCGACCAATGCATGATCAGCAACGTGATTAGTGGCATGATCAGCCACATGATCACTGCATGATCAGCCACGTGATCAGTGTATGATCGGCCATGTGATCAGTGCATGATAGCCAGCTACAAATGCATGAGAGCTACGTGATCAGTGGCATGATCAGTCACATGATCAGTGCATGATCAGCCACGTGATCAGTGAATGAGAGCCACTGATCAGTGCATGATCAGTCACGTGAGCAGTGCATGATCAGCCCCGTGATCAGTGGCATGATCATCCACGGATCAGTGAATGAGAGCCACTGATCAGTGCATGATCAGTCACGTGAGCAGTGCATGATCAGCCCCGTGATCAGTGCATGATCATCCACGTGATCAGTGAATGAGAGCCACCTGATCAGTGCATGATCAGTCACGGATCAGTGCATGATCAGCCACGTGATCAGTGCATGATCATCCACGTGATCAGTGAATGAGAGCCACTGATCAGTGCATGATCAGCCCGTGATCAGTGCATGATCAGCCACGTGATCAGTGCAGGATCAGCCACGTGATCAGTGAATGAGAGCCACCTGATCAGTGCATGATCGTCACGTGAGCAGTGCATGATCAGCCACGTGATCAGTGCATGATCATCCACATGATCAGTGCCTGGCAGTCACGTGATCAGTACCGATACCATTTGATCAGTGCATGATCAGTCACGTTATCAGTGTATGATCATCAAAGTGGAAGATTGTGTGCTCAGTCACGTGATCAGGGCCTGGGAGTGCGTGATTCTTGTCTGAGAGCTGCTTGACAATTGCCAGCTGAGCTGCGTGTTCCTGCCTTCTCATCGCTTGATAATGCCAGCTGAGCTGTGTGATTCCTGCCTGCTCATCTGCTTGATAATTGCCAGTTGAGCTGCGTGATTCCTGCCTGATCATCTGCTTGATAACTGGCAGCTGAGCTGCGTGACTCCTCCCTGCTCCTCTACTTGATAATGCCAGCTGAGCTGTGTGTGATTCTGCCTGTACATTTGAATATTGCTTCCTGAGGCACATCATTTCAGTGCATGATAGCCCCGTGATCAGCGCATGATCATTCAACATGATCAGTGCCATTCAGACATGTGATCACTGCAGCCTCAGTCACGTGATCAGTTCATGATCAGCCACGTTATTAGTGCATGATCAGCAACGTGGTCACTGGATGATCATCCACGTGATCAGTGCATGGGTAGTCACGTGATCAGTGCATGATAGCCACGTGATCAGTGCATGGTCAGTCACATGATCACAGCCATTCAGACACGTGGAGACTGCAGCCTCAGTCACGTGATCAGTTCATGATCAGCCACGTTATTAGTGCATGATCAGCAACGTGGTCACTGGATGATCATCCACGTGATCAGTGCATGGCAGTCACGTGATCAGTGTATGATCAGCCACGTGAACAGTGTGTGCTCAGTATCGTTGATCAGGGCCTGCCTGGCTGCGTGATTCCTGCCTGTAATCGCTTGACAATTGCCAAATGAGCTGGGTGATTCCTGCCTGCTCATTGCTTGACAATTGCTAGCTTAGCTACGTCATCCTACCTTCTCATCTGCTTTATTATTGCAGCTGAGCAGCCTAATCATCACATTTAGCCCCATGATTATTGCCTGGGATTGCGTGATTGGTGACAGCTCACCTCTTGATTATTGCCTCCAGAGGCACATCATCAGTGCATGATAGCCACGTGATCAGTGCATGTTCACTCACCATGATCAGCACCCTTCAGTCAGTGATCACTGCATGCTCAGTTACCTGATCAGTTCATGATCAGCCACGTGATCGGTGCATAATCAGACACGTGATCAGTGTATGATCAGCCACGTGATCAGTGCATGATCAGGCAGGTGATCAGTGCATGATCAGGCAGGTGATCAGTGCATGATCAGCCACGTGATCAGTGCATGCAACAGTCACGTGATCATTGTATGATCAGCTTCGTGATCAGTGCATGATCAGCCACGTGATCAGTGCATGATCATGCACGTGATCAGTGCATGATCCAGCCACTGATCGTGCATGATCAGGCACCTGATCAGGCATGATCAGTCACGTGATCAGTGTATGATCAACCACGTGATAAGTGCATGATCAGCCGCTGATCAGTGCATGATTAGCCAAATCATCAGTGCATGCAGTCACCGGATCAGTGTATGATCAGGTTCGTGTATCATGCAAGATCAGCCACGGGATCAGTGCATGATCACTCACGTGATCAGTGCATGATCAGTCATTGTGATCAGTGTATGATAAGACACGTGATCAGTGCATGATTGCCATGTGATCAGTGCATGATCAGCCACGTGATCAGTGCATGATCAGGCACGTGATCAGTGCATGATCAGTCATGTGATCAGTGTATGATAAGACACGTGATCAGTGCATGATTTCATGTGATCAGTTCATGATCAGCCACGTAATCAGTGCATGATAGCCACCTGACCAATGCATGATCAGCAACGTGATTAGTGCATGATCAGCCACATGATCACTGCATGATCAGCCACGTGATCAGTGTATGATCGGCCATGTGATCAGTGCATGATAGCCAAGCTACAAATGCATGAGAGCTACGTGATCAGTGCATGATCAGTCACATGATCAGTGCATGATCAGCCACGTGATCAGTGAATGAGAGCCACCTGATCAGTGCATGATCAGTCACGTGAGCAGTGCATGATCAGCCCCGTGATCAGTGCATGATCATCCACGTGATCAGTGAATGAGAGCCACCTGATCAGTGCATGATCAGTCACGTGATCAGTGCATGATCAGCCACGTGATCAGTGCAGGATTAGCCACGTGATCAGTGCATGCACAGCCACGTGGTCAGTGCATGATAGCCAGGTGATCAGTGCATGATCAGTAACGTGATCAGTGTATGATCAGCCACGTGATCAGTGCATGATAGCCAAGTGATCAGGGCATGATAGCCACGTGATCAGTGAATGATCTGTCACGTGATCAGTGCATGATCAGGCACGGGATCAGTGCATGATCAGGCACGGGATCAGTGCACGATCAGGCAGGTGATCAGTGCATGATGAGTCACGTGATCAGTGTATGATCAGCCACGTGATCAGTGCATGATAACCACGTGACCAGTGCATGATCAGTCATGTGATCAGTGCATGATCAGCCACGGGATCAGTGGATGATAGCCATGTGATCAGTGCATGCACAGTCACGTGATCATTGTATGATCAGCCACGTGATCAGTGCATGCACAGTCACGTGATCATTGTATGATCAGCTTCGTGATCAGTGCATGATCAGCCACGTGATCAGTGCATGATCAGGCAGGTGATCAGTGCATGACCGGCAGGTGATCAGTGCATGATCAGCCACGTGATCAGTGCATGCACAGTCACGTGATCATTGTATGATCAGCTTCGTGATCAGTGCATGATCAGCCACGTGATCAGTGCATGATCATGCACGTGATCAGTGCATGATCAGGCAGGTGATCAGTGCATGATCAGCCACGTGATCAGTGCATGCACAGTCACGTGATCATGTATGATCAGCTTCGTGATCAGTGCATGATCAGCCACGTGATCAGTGCATGATCAGGCAGGGTGATCAGTGCATGATCAGGCAGGTGATCAGTGCATGATCAGCCACGTGATCAGTGCATGCACAGTCACGTGATCATTGTATGATCAGCTTCGTGATCAGTGCATGATCAGCCACGTGATCAGTGCATGATCATGCACGTGATCAGTGCATGATCAGCCACGTGATCAGTGCATGATCAGGCACCTGATCAGTGCATGATCAGTCACGTGATCAGTGTATGATCAACCACGTGATAAGTGCATGATCAGCCGCTTGATCAGTGCATGATTAGCCAAATCATCAGTGCATGCAGTCACAGGATCAGTGTATGATCAGGTTCGTGATCAGTGCATGATCAGCCACGGGATCAGTGCATGATCACTCACGTGATCAGTGCATGATCAGTCATGTGATCAGTGTATGATAAGACACGTGATCAGTGCATGATTGCCATGTGATCAGTGCATGATCAGCCACGTGATCAGTGCATGATCAGGCACGTGATCAGTGCATGATCAGTCATGTGATCAGTGTATGATAAGGACACGTGATCAGTGCATGATTTCATGTGATCAGTTCATGATCAGCCACGTAATCAGTGCATGATAGCCAACCTGACCAATGCATGATCAGCAACGTGATTAGTGCATGATCAGCCACATGATCACTGCATGATCAGCCACGTGATCAGTGTATGATCGGCCATGTGATCAGTGCATGATAGCCAAGCTACAAATGCATGAGAGCTACGTGATCAGTGCATGATCAGTCACATGATCAGTGCATGATCAGCCACGTGATCAGTGAATGAGAGCCACCTGATCAGTGCATGATCAGTCACGTGAGCAGTGCATGATCAGCCCCGTGATCAGTGCATGATCATCCACGTGATCAGTGAATGAGAGCCACCTGATCAGTGCATGATCAGTCACGTGATCAGTGCATGATCAGCCACGTGATCAGTGCATGATCATCCACGTGATCAGTGAATGAGAGCCACCTGATCAGTGCATGATCAGTCACGTGATCAGTGCATGATCAGCCACGTGATCAGTGCAGGATCAGCCACGTGATCAGTGAATGAGAGCCACCTGATCAGTGCATGATCAGTCACGTGAGCAGTGCATGATCAGCCACGTGATCAGTGCATGATCATCCACATGATCAGTGCCTGTGCAGTCACGTGATCAGTACACGATAGCCATTTGATCAGTGCATGATCAGTCACGTTATCAGTGTATGATCATCAAAGTGAAGATTGTGTGCTCAGTCACGTGATCAGGGCCTGCTGAGCTGCGTGATTCCTGTCTGAGAGCTGCTTGACAATTGCCAGCTGAGCTGCGTGTTCCTGCCTTCTCATCTGCTTGATAATTGCCAGCTGAGCTGTGTGATTCCTGCTGCTCATCTGCTTGATAATTGCCAGTTGAGCTGCGTGATTCCTGCCTGCTCATCTGCTTGATAAACTGGCAGCTGAGCTGCGTGACTCCTCCCTGCTCCTCTACTTGATAATTGCCAGCTGAGCTGTGTGATTCCTGCCTGTACATTTGAATATTGCTTCCTGAGGCACATCATCAGTGCATGATAGCCACGTGATCAGCGCATGATCATTCACATGATCAGTGCCATTCAGACATGTGATCACTGCAGCCTCAGTCACGTGATCAGTTCATGATCAGCCACGTTATTAGTGCATGATCAGCAACGTGGTCACTGGATGATCATCCACGTGATCAGTGCATGGGTAGTCACGTGATCAGTGCATGATAGCCACGTGATCAGTGCATGGTCAGTCACATGATCACAGCCATTCAGACACGTGGAGACTGCAGCCTCAGTCACGTGATCAGTTCATGATCAGCCACGTTATTAGTGCATGATCAGCAACGTGGTCACTGGATGATCATCCACGTGATCAGTGCATGGGCAGTCACGTGATCAGTGTATGATCAGCCACGTGAACAGTGTGTGCTCAGTCTCGTGATCAGGGCCTGCTGAGCTGCGTGATTCCTGCCTGTAATCTGCTTGACAATTGCCAAATGAGCTGGGTGATTCCTGCCTGCTCATCTGCTTGACAATTGCTAGCTTAGCTCGTCATCCTACCTTCTCATCTGCTTTATTATGCCAGCTGAGCAGCATAATTCATCACAGTTGAGCCCCATGATTATTGCCTGCGGATTGCGTGATTGGTGACAGCTCACCTCTTTGATTATTGCCTCCAGAGGCACATCATCAGTGCATGATAGCCACGTGATCAGTGCATGTTCACTCACATGATCAGCACCCTTCAGTCACGTGATCACTGCATGCTCAGTTACCTGATCAGTTCATGATCAGCCACGTGATCGGTGCATAATCAGGACACGTGATCAGTGTATGATCAGCCACGTGATCAGTGCATGCTTAGTCAACTGATCACTGCATGATAGCCATGTAATCAGTGCATAATCAGTCACATGATCAGGGCATGATCAGTCACGTGATAAGTGAATGATAGCCACGTGATCAGTGCATGTCAGTCATGTTGATTAGTGCATGATAGCCACGTGATCATGTATGATCAGCCACGTGATCAGTGCATGCCTTAGTCAACTGATCACTGGCATGATAGCCATGTAATCAGTGCATAATCAGTCACATGATCAGGGCATGATCAGTCACTTATACGTGAATGATAGCCACGTGATCAGTGCATGATCAGTCATGTGATCAGTGTATGAACAGCCACGTGATCAGGGCATGATCAGTCACGTGAAATTGTATGATAGCCACTTGATCAGTGCATGATAGCCACCTGATCAATTCATGATCAAGCAGCGTGATTCGTGCATGATCAGCCACGTGATCAGTGTATGATCATCCACATGATCGTGCATGCGCAGTCAGGTGTCCAGTGCATGATACCGACGTGATCAGTGCATGATCAGTCACGTAATCAATGCATGATCAGCTACGTGATCACTGCATGATAGCCAGGTAATCAGTGCATGATCAGCCATGTGATCAGTGTATGATCAGCCACGTAATCAGTGCATGATAAGCACGTGATCATTGCATGATCCGTCATGTGATCAGTGTATGATCAGTCACGTGATCAATGCATGATAGCCACCTGATCAGTGCATGATCAGGTCACTTTATCAGTGCATGATCTGTCACGTGATCAGTGTAGGATATCCACGTGATCAGTCCGTGCACAGTCATTGATCAGTGCATGATAGCTACGTGAACACTGCATGATCAGCTCCGTGATCAGTTGCATGATAGCCATGTGATTGGTGCATGATCAGTCACGTTATCAGTGCATGATCAGCCACGTGATCACTGCATGATAGCCACGTTATCTGTGCATGATCAGTTACCTGATCAGTGCATGCGCAGTCACGTGATCAGTGCATTATCAACGACGGGATCACTGTATGATCAGCCAGGTGATCATTGCATACCCAGTCACGTGATCAGTGTATGATCAGTCAGGTGAACAGTGTATGATCATCCACGTGATTCAGTGCATGGCAGTCATGTGATCAGTGAATGATAGCCACGTAATCAGTGCATGATCACTCATATGATCAGAGTATGATCAGCCACGTGATCAGTGCATGTTAGCCACGTGATCAGTGCATGATAGCCACCTGATCAGTGCATGATCAGCCAGGTGATCAGTGTATGATCAGACACCTGAACAGTGCATGATAGACATTTTATCAGGGCATGATAGCCATCTGATCAGTGCTTGATCAGTCACATGATGAGTGCACGATCTGTTACGTGATCAGTGCATTTTAGCCAAATGATCAGGACATGATAGCCACGTGATCAGTGCATCATCAGCCCACGTGATCAGTGCATTTTAGCCAAGTGATCAGGACATGATAGCCACGTGATCAGTACTTGACCAGCCACGTGATCAGTGCCTGCACAGTCACGTGAACAGGGACTGCTGAGCTGCGTGATTCCTGCCTGCTCATCTACTTGATAATTGCCAACTGAGCTGCGTGATTCCTGCCGCCATCTGCTTGATAATTGCCAGCTGAGCTGCCGGATACCTGTTTGCTCATCTGCTTGATTATTGCCAGCTCAGCTGTGGATTCCTGCTCCTCATCTGCTTGACAATGGCCCAGCTGAGCCGTGTGATTCCTGCCTGCTCAGCTGCTTGATTATTGTCAGCTGAGCAGCATGATTCATCACAGATGAAGTCCATGATTATTTGCCTACTGATTGCGTGATTCGTGCCTGCTCAGCTCTTTGATTATTGCCTCCTGAGGCACATCATCAGTGCATGATAGCCACGTGATCAGCGCATGATCACTCACATGATCCGCGACATTCAGAAAGTGATCACTGCATGCTCAGTCACATGATCAGTTCATGATCAGCCATGTGATTAGTGCATGATCAGCCACGTGATCAGTGCATGATTATCCACGTGATCAGTGCATGCACAGTCACGTGGTCAGTGCATGACAGCCAGGTGATCAGTGCATGATCAGGCAGGTGATCAGTGCATGATCAGCCACGTGATCAGTGCATGCAAGTCACGTGATCATTGTATGATCAGCTTCGTGATCAGTGCATGATCAGCCACGTGATCAGTGCATGATCAGGCAGGTGATCAGTGCATGATCAGGC
>NW_020868255.1:0-32629 GCF_003369695.1 Bos indicus x Bos taurus
CAGTGCATGATAGCTACGTGAACACTGCATGATCAGCTCCGTGATCAGTGCATGATAGCCATGTGATTGGTGCATGATCAGTCACGTTATCAGTGCATGATCAGCCACGTGATCACTGCATGATAGCCACGTTATCTGTGCATGATCAGTTACCTGATCAGTGCATGCGCAGTCACGTGATCAGTGCATTATCAACGACGGGATCACTGTATGATCAGCCAGGGTGATCATTGCATACCCAGTCACGTGATCAGTGTATGATCAGTCAGGTGAACAGTGTATGATCATCCACGTGATCAGTGCATGGGCAGTCATGTGATCAGTGAATGATAGCCACGTAATCAGTGCATGATCACTCATATGATCAGAGTATGATCAGCCACGTGATCAGTGCATGTTAGCCACGTGATCAGTGCATGATAGCCACCTGATCAGTGCATGATCAGCCAGGTGATCAGTGTATGATCAGACACCTGAACAGTGCATGATAGACATGTTATCAGGGCATGATAGCCATCTGATCAGTGCTTGATCAGTCACATGATGAGTGCACGATCTGTTACGTGATCAGTGCATTTTAGCCAAATGATCAGGACATGATAGCCACGTGATCAGTGCATCATCAGCCACGTGATCAGTGCATTTTAGCCAAGTGATCAGGACATGATAGCCACGTGATCAGTACTTGACCAGCCACGTGATCAGTGCCTGCACAGTCACGTGAACAGGGACTGCTGAGCTGCGTGATTCCTGCCTGCTCATCTACTTGATAATTGCCAACTGAGCTGCGTGATTCCTGCCTGCTCATCTGCTTGATAATTGCCAGCTGAGCTGCCGGATACCTGTTTGCTCATCTGCTTGATTATTGCCAGCTCAGCTGTGTGATTCCTGCCTCCTCATCTGCTTGACAATGGCCAGCTGAGCCGTGTGATTCCTGCCTGCTCAGCTGCTTGATTATTGTCAGCTGAGCAGCATGATTCATCACAGATGAAGTCCATGATTATTGCCTACTGATTGCGTGATTCGTGCCTGCTCAGCTCTTTGATTATTGCCTCCTGAGGCACATCATCAGTGCATGATAGCCACGTGATCAGCGCATGATCACTCACATGATCAGCGACATTCAGACAAGTGATCACTGCATGCTCAGTCACATGATCAGTTCATGATCAGCCATGTGATTAGTGCATGATCAGCCACGTGATCAGTGCATGATTATCCACGTGATCAGTGCATGCACAGTCACGTGGTCAGTGCATGACAGCCAGGTGATCAGTGCATGATCAGGCAGGTGATCAGTGCATGATCAGCCACGTGATCAGTGCATGCACAGTCACGTGATCATTGTATGATCAGCTTCGTGATCAGTGCATGATCAGCCACGTGATCAGTGCATGATCAGGCAGGTGATCAGTGCATGATCAGGCAGGTGATCAGTGCATGATCAGCCACGTGATCAGTGCATGCACAGTCACGTGATCATTGTATGATCAGCTTCGTGATCAGTGCATGATCAGCCACGTGATCAGTGCATGATCATGCACGTGATCAGTGCATGATCAGCCACGTGATCAGTGCATGATCAGGCACCTGATCAGTGCATGATCAGTCACGTGATCAGTGTATGATCAACCACGTGATAAGTGCATGATCAGCCGCTTGATCAGTGCATGATTAGCCAAATCATCAGTGCATGCAGTCACAGGATCAGTGTATGATCAGGTTCGTGATCAGTGCATGATCAGCCACGGGATCAGTGCATGATCACTCACGTGATCAGTGCATGATCAGTCATGTGATCAGTGTATGATAAGACACGTGATCAGTGCATGATTGCCATGTGATCAGTGCATGATCAGCCACGTGATCAGTGCATGATCAGGCACGTGATCAGTGCATGATCAGTCATGTGATCAGTGTATGATAAGACACGTGATCAGTGCATGATTTCATGTGATCAGTTCATGATCAGCCACGTAATCAGTGCATGATAGCCACCTGACCAATGCATGATCAGCAACGTGATTAGTGCATGATCAGCCACATGATCACTGCATGATCAGCCACGTGATCAGTGTATGATCGGCCATGTGATCAGTGCATGATAGCCAAGCTACAAATGCATGAGAGCTACGTGATCAGTGCATGATCAGTCACATGATCAGTGCATGATCAGCCACGTGATCAGTGAATGAGAGCCACCTGATCAGTGCATGATCAGTCACGTGAGCAGTGCATGATCAGCCCCGTGATCAGTGCATGATCATCCACGTGATCAGTGAATGAGAGCCACCTGATCAGTGCATGATCAGTCACGTGATCAGTGCATGATCAGCCACGTGATCAGTGCAGGATTAGCCACGTGATCAGTGAATGAGAGCCACCTGATCAGTGCATGATCAGTCACGTGAGCAGTGCATGATCAGCCCCGTGATCAGTGCATGATCATCCACGTGATCAGTGAATGAGAGCCACCTGATCAGTGCATGATCAGTCACGTGATCAGTGCATGATCAGCCACGTGATCAGTGCATGATCATCCACGTGATCAGTGAATGAGAGCCACCTGATCAGTGCATGATCAGTCACGTGATCAGTGCATGATCAGCCACGTGATCAGTGCAGGATCAGCCACGTGATCAGTGAATGAGAGCCACCTGATCAGTGCATGATCAGTCACGTGAGCAGTGCATGATCAGCCACGTGATCAGTGCATGATCATCCACATGATCAGTGCCTGTGCAGTCACGTGATCAGTACACGATAGCCATTTGATCAGTGCATGATCAGTCACGTTATCAGTGTATGATCATCAAAGTGAAGATTGTGTGCTCAGTCACGTGATCAGGGCCTGCTGAGCTGCGTGATTCCTGTCTGAGAGCTGCTTGACAATTGCCAGCTGAGCTGCGTGTTTCCTGCCTTCTCATCTGCTTGATAATTGCCAGCTGAGCTGTGTGATTCCTGCCTGCTCATCTGCTTGATAATTGCCAGTTGAGCTGCGTGATTCCTGCCTGCTCATCTGCTTGATAACTGGCAGCTGAGCTGCGTGACTCCTCCCTGCTCCTCTACTTGATAATTGCCAGCTGAGCTGTGTGATTCCTGCCTGTACATTTGAATATTGCTTCCTGAGGCACATCATCAGTGCATGATAGCCACGTGATCAGCGCATGATCATTCACATGATCAGTGCCATTCAGACATGTGATCACTGCAGCCTCAGTCACATGATCAGTTCATGATCAGCCACGTTATTAGTGCATGATCAGCAACGTGGTCACTGGATGATCATCCACGTGATCAGTGCATGGGTAGTCACGTGATCAGTGCATGATAGCCACGTGATCAGTGCATGGTCAGTCACATGATCACAGCCATTCAGACACGTGGAGACTGCAGCCTCAGTCACGTGATCAGTTCATGATCAGCCACGTTATTAGTGCATGATCAGCAACGTGGTCACTGGATGATCATCCACGTGATCAGTGCATGGGCAGTCACGTGATCAGTGTATGATCAGCCACGTGAACAGTGTGTGCTCAGTCTCGTGATCAGGGCCTGCTGAGCTGCGTGATTCCTGCCTGTAATCTGCTTGACAATTGCCAAATGAGCTGGGTGATTCCTGCCTGCTCATCTGCTTGACAATTGCTAGCTTAGCTACGTCATCCTACCTTCTCATCTGCTTTATTATTGCCAGCTGAGCAGCATAATTCATCACAGTTGAGCCCCATGATTATTGCCTGCGGATTGCGTGATTGGTGACAGCTCACCTCTTTGATTATTGCCTCCAGAGGCACATCATCAGTGCATGATAGCCACGTGATCAGTGCATGTTCACTCACATGATCAGCACCCTTCAGTCACGTGATCACTGCATGCTCAGTTACCTGATCAGTTCATGATCAGCCACGTGATCGGTGCATAATCAGACACGTGATCAGTGTATGATCAGCCACGTGATCAGTGCATGCTTAGTCAACTGATCACTGCATGATAGCCATGTAATCAGTGCATAATCAGTCACATGATCAGGGCATGATCAGTCACGTGATAAGTGAATGATAGCCACGTGATCAGTGCATGTTCAGTCATGTGATTAGTGCATGATAGCCACGTGATCAGTGTATGATCAGCCACGTGATCAGTGCATGCTTAGTCAACTGATCACTGCATGATAGCCATGTAATCAGTGCATAATCAGTCACATGATCAGGGCATGATCAGTCACGTGATACGTGAATGATAGCCACGTGATCAGTGCATGATCAGTCATGTGATCAGTGTATGAACAGCCACGTGATCAGGGCATGATCAGTCACGTGAAATTGTATGATAGCCACGTGATCAGTGCATGATCAGCCACTTGATCAGTGCATGATAGCCACCTGATCAATTCATGATCAGCAGCGTGATTCGTGCATGATCAGCCACGTGATCAGTGTATGATCATCCACATGATCAGTGCATGCGCAGTCAGGTGTCCAGTGCATGATACCGACGTGATCAGTGCATGATCAGTCACGTAATCAATGCATGATCAGCTACGTGATCACTGCATGATAGCCAGGTAATCAGTGCATGATCAGCCAGGTGATCAGTGTATGATCAGCCACGTAATCAGTGCATGATAAGCACGTGATCATTGCATGATCCGTCATGTGATCAGTGTATGATCAGCCACGTGATCAATGCATGATAGCCACCTGATCAGTGCATGATCAGTCACTTTATCAGTGCATGATCTGTCACGTGATCAGTGTAGGATATCCACGTGATCAGTCCGTGCACAGTCATGTGATCAGTGCATGATAGCTACGTGAACACTGCATGATCAGCTCCGTGATCAGTGCATGATAGCCATGTGATTGGTGCATGATCAGTCACGTTATCAGTGCATGATCAGCCACGTGATCACTGCATGATAGCCACGTTATCTGTGCATGATCAGTTACCTGATCAGTGCATGCGCAGTCACGTGATCAGTGCATTATCAACGACGGGATCACTGTATGATCAGCCAGGTGATCATTGCATACCCAGTCACGTGATCAGTGTATGATCAGTCAGGTGAACAGTGTATGATCATCCACGTGATCAGTGCATGGGCAGTCATGTGATCAGTGAATGATAGCCACGTAATCAGTGCATGATCACTCATATGATCAGAGTATGATCAGCCACGTGATCAGTGCATGTTAGCCACGTGATCAGTGCATGATAGCCACCTGATCAGTGCATGATCAGCCAGGTGATCAGTGTATGATCAGACACCTGAACAGTGCATGATAGACATGTTATCAGGGCATGATAGCCATCTGATCAGTGCTTGATCAGTCACATGATGAGTGCACGATCTGTTACGTGATCAGTGCATTTTAGCCAAATGATCAGGACATGATAGCCACGTGATCAGTGCATCATCAGCCACGTGATCAGTGCATTTTAGCCAAGTGATCAGGACATGATAGCCACGTGATCAGTACTTGACCAGCCACGTGATCAGTGCCTGCACAGTCACGTGAACAGGGACTGCTGAGCTGCGTGATTCCTGCCTGCTCATCTACTTGATAATTGCCAACTGAGCTGCGTGATTCCTGCCTGCTCATCTGCTTGATAATTGCCAGCTGAGCTGCCGGATACCTGTTTGCTCATCTGCTTGATTATTGCCAGCTCAGCTGTGTGATTCCTGCCTCCTCATCTGCTTGACAATGGCCAGCTGAGCCGTGTGATTCCTGCCTGATCAGCTGCTTGATTATTGTCAGCTGAGCAGCATGATTCATCACAGATGAAGTCCATGATTATTGCCTACTGATTGCGTGATTCGTGCCTGCTCAGCTCTTTGATTATTGCCTCCTGAGGCACATCATCAGTGCATGATAGCCACGTGATCAGCGCATGATCACTCACATGATCAGCGACATTCAGACAAGTGATCACTGCATGCTCAGTCACATGATCAGTTCATGATCAGCCATGTGATTAGTGCATGATCAGCCACGTGATCAGTGCATGATTATCCACGTGATCAGTGCATGCACAGTCACGTGGTCAGTGCATGACAGCCAGGTGATCAGTGCATGATCAGTAACGTGATCAGTGTATGATCAGCCACGTGATCAGTGCATGATAGCCAAGTGATCAGGGCATGATAGCCACGTGATCAGTGAATGATCTGTCACGTGATCAGTGCATGATCAGGCACGGGATCAGTGCATGATCAGGCACGGGATCAGTGCACGATCAGGCAGGTGATCAGTGCATGATGAGTCACGTGATCAGTGTATGATCAGCCACGTGATCAGTGCATGATAACCACGTGACCAGTGCATGATCAGTCACGTGATCAGTGCATGATCAGCCACGGGATCAGTGCATGATAGCCATGTGATCAGTGCATGATAGCTACGTGATCAGTGCATGCACAGTCACGTGATCATTGTATGATCAGCCACGTGATCAGTGCATGCACAGTCACGTGATCATTGTATGATCAGCTTCGTGATCAGTGCATGATCAGCCACGTGATCAGTGCATGATCAGGCAGGTGATCAGTGCATGATCAGGCAGGTGATCAGTGCATGATCAGCCACGTGATCAGTGCATGCACAGTCACGTGATCATTGTATGATCAGCTTCGTGATCAGTGCATGATCAGCCACGTGATCAGTGCATGATCATGCACGTGATCAGTGCATGATCAGGCAGGTGATCAGTGCATGATCAGCCACGTGATCAGTGCATGCACAGTCACGTGATCATTGTATGATCAGCTTCGTGATCAGTGCATGATCAGCCACGTGATCAGTGCATGATCAGGCAGGTGATCAGTGCATGATCAGGCAGGTGATCAGTGCATGATCAGCCACGTGATCAGTGCATGCACAGTCACGTGATCATTGTATGATCAGCTTCGTGATCAGTGCATGATCAGCCACGTGATCAGTGCATGATCATGCACGTGATCAGTGCATGATCAGCCACGTGATCAGTGCATGATCAGGCACCTGATCAGTGCATGATCAGTCACGTGATCAGTGTATGATCAACCACGTGATAAGTGCATGATCAGCCGCTTGATCAGTGCATGATTAGCCAAATCATCAGTGCATGCAGTCACAGGATCAGTGTATGATCAGGTTCGTGATCAGTGCATGATCAGCCACGGGATCAGTGCATGATCACTCACGTGATCAGTGCATGATCAGTCATGTGATCAGTGTATGATAAGACACGTGATCAGTGCATGATTGCCATGTGATCAGTGCATGATCAGCCACGTGATCAGTGCATGATCAGGCACGTGATCAGTGCATGATCAGTCATGTGATCAGTGTATGATAAGACACGTGATCAGTGCATGATTTCATGTGATCAGTTCATGATCAGCCACGTAATCAGTGCATGATAGCCACCTGACCAATGCATGATCAGCAACGTGATTAGTGCATGATCAGCCACATGATCACTGCATGATCAGCCACGTGATCAGTGTATGATCGGCCATGTGATCAGTGCATGATAGCCAAGCTACAAATGCATGAGAGCTACGTGATCAGTGCATGATCAGTCACATGATCAGTGCATGATCAGCCACGTGATCAGTGAATGAGAGCCACCTGATCAGTGCATGATCAGTCACGTGATCAGTGCATGATCAGCCCCGTGATCAGTGCATGATCATCCACGTGATCAGTGAATGAGAGCCACCTGATCAGTGCATGATCAGTCACGTGATCAGTGCATGATCAGCCACGTGATCAGTGCAGGATTAGCCACGTGATCAGTGAATGAGAGCCACCTGATCAGTGCATGATCAGTCACGTGAGCAGTGCATGATCAGCCCCGTGATCAGTGCATGATCATCCACGTGATCAGTGAATGAGAGCCACCTGATCAGTGCATGATCAGTCACGTGATCAGTGCATGATCAGCCACGTGATCAGTGCATGATCATCCACGTGATCAGTGAATGAGAGCCACCTGATCAGTGCATGATCAGTCACGTGATCAGTGCATGATCAGCCACGTGATCAGTGCAGGATCAGCCACGTGATCAGTGAATGAGAGCCACCTGATCAGTGCATGATCAGTCACGTGAGCAGTGCATGATCAGCCACGTGATCAGTGCATGATCATCCACATGATCAGTGCCTGTGCAGTCACGTGATCAGTACACGATAGCCATTTGATCAGTGCATGATCAGTCACGTTATCAGTGTATGATCATCAAAGTGAAGATTGTGTGCTCAGTCACGTGATCAGGGCCTGCTGAGCTGCGTGATTCCTGTCTGAGAGCTGCTTGACAATTGCCAGCTGAGCTGCGTGTTTCCTGCCTTCTCATCTGCTTGATAATTGCCAGCTGAGCTGTGTGATTCCTGCCTGCTCATCTGCTTGATAATTGCCAGTTGAGCTGCGTGATTCCTGCCTGCTCATCTGCTTGATAACTGGCAGCTGAGCTGCGTGACTCCTCCCTGCTCCTCTACTTGATAATTGCCAGCTGAGCTGTGTGATTCCTGCCTGTACATTTGAATATTGCTTCCTGAGGCACATCATCAGTGCATGATAGCCACGTGATCAGCGCATGATCATTCACATGATCAGTGCCATTCAGACATGTGATCACTGCAGCCTCAGTCACATGATCAGTTCATGATCAGCCACGTTATTAGTGCATGATCAGCAACGTGGTCACTGGATGATCATCCACGTGATCAGTGCATGGGTAGTCACGTGATCAGTGCATGATAGCCACGTGATCAGTGCATGGTCAGTCACATGATCACAGCCATTCAGACACGTGGAGACTGCAGCCTCAGTCACGTGATCAGTTCATGATCAGCCACGTTATTAGTGCATGATCAGCAACGTGGTCACTGGATGATCATCCACGTGATCAGTGCATGGGCAGTCACGTGATCAGTGTATGATCAGCCACGTGAACAGTGTGTGCTCAGTCTCGTGATCAGGGCCTGCTGAGCTGCGTGATTCCTGCCTGTAATCTGCTTGACAATTGCCAAATGAGCTGGGTGATTCCTGCCTGCTCATCTGCTTGACAATTGCTAGCTTAGCTACGTCATCCTACCTTCTCATCTGCTTTATTATTGCCAGCTGAGCAACATAATTCATCACAGTTGAGCCCCATGATTATTGCCTGCGGATTGCGTGATTGGTGACAGCTCACCTCTTTGATTATTGCCTCCAGAGGCACATCATCAGTGCATGATAGCCACGTGATCAGTGCATGTTCACTCACATGATCAGCACCCTTCAGTCACGTGATCACTGCATGCTCAGTTACCTGATCAGTTCATGATCAGCCACGTGATCGGTGCATAATCAGACACGTGATCAGTGTATGATCAGCCACGTGATCAGTGCATGCTTAGTCAACTGATCACTGCATGATAGCCATGTAATCAGTGCATAATCAGTCACATGATCAGGGCATGATCAGTCACGTGATAAGTGAATGATAGCCACGTGATCAGTGCATGTTCAGTCATGTGATTAGTGCATGATAGCCACGTGATCAGTGTATGATCAGCCACGTGATCATTACATGCACAATCACGTGATCAGTGTATGATCAGTCACGTGAACAGTGTATGATCATCCACGTGATCAGTGCATGGGCAGTCACGTGATCAATGCATGATAGCCACCTGATCAGTGCATGATAGCCACCTGATCCGTGCATGATCAGCCACGTGATCAGTGCATGATCATCCACGTGATCAGTGCATGATAGCCACGTGATCAGTGCATGATAGCCACCTGATCAATGCATGATCAGCAACGTGATTCGTGCATGATCAGCCACGTGATCAGTGTATGATCAGCCAGGTGATCAGGGCATGATCAACCGGGTGATAAGTGTATGATCAGCCACGTGATCATTGCATGCACAATCACGTGATCAGTGTATGATCAGTCACGTGAACAGTGTATGATCATCCACGTGATCAGTGCATGGGCAGTCACGTGATCAGTGCATGATAGCCACCTGATCAGTGCATGATAGCCACCTGATCCGTGCATGATCAGCCACGTGATCAGTGCATGATCATCCACGTGATCAGTGCATGATAGCCACGTGATCAGTGCATGATCAGTCACCTGATCAGTTTATGATCAGCCAAGTGAACAGTGGGTGCTCAGTCACGTGATAAGGGCCTGCTGAGCTGCATGATTCCTGTCTGCTCATCTGCTTGACAATTGCCAGCTGAGCTGTGAGATTCCTGCCTGCTGATCTGCTTGATAATTGCCAGCTGAGGTGTGTGATTCCAGCCTGCTCATCTGCTTGATTATTGCGAGCTGAGCTGCATGATTCCTTCCTGCTCATCTGCTTGAAAATTGGCAGCTGAACTGCATGATTCCTGCCTGTAATCTGCTTGAAAATTGCCAGAGGAGCTGCGTGATTCCTGCCTGCTCATCTGCTTGACAATTGCTAGCTGAGCTGCGTGATCCTACCTTACCATCTGCTTTATTATTGCCAGCTGAGCAGCATAATTCATCACAGTTGAGCCCCATGATTATTGCCTGCGGATTGCGTGATTGGTGACAGCTCACCTCTTTGATTATTGCCTCCAGAGGCACATCATCAGTGCATGATAGCCACGTGATCAGTGCATGTTCACTCACATGATCAGCACCCTTCAGTCACGTGATCACTGCATGCTCAGTTACCTGATCAGTTCATGATCAGCCACGTGATCGGTGCATAATCAGACACGTGATCAGTGTATGATCAGCCACGTGATCAGTGCATGCTTAGTCAACTGATCACTGCATGATAGCCATGTAATCAGTGCATAATCAGTCACAGGATCAGGGCATGATCAGTCACGTGATAAGTGAATGATAGCCACGTGATCAGTGCATGTTCAGTCATGTGATTAGTGCATGATAGCCACGTGATCAGTGCATGATCAGCCACGTGATCAGGGCATGATCAACCACGTGATAAGTGTATGATCAGCCACGTGATCATTGCATGCACAATCACGTGATCAGTGTATGATCAGTCACGTGAACAGTGTATGATCATCCACGTGATCAGTGCATGGGCAGTCACGTGATCAGTGCATGATAGCCACCTGATCAGTGCATGATAGCCACCTGATCCGTGCATGATCAGCCACGTGATCAGTGCATGATCATCCACGTGATCAGTGCATGATATCCACGTGATCAGTGCATGATCAGTCACCTGATCAGTTTATGATCAGCCAAGTGAACAGTGGGTGCTCAGTCACGTGATAAGGGCCTGCTGAGCTGCATGATTCCTGTCTGCTCATCTGCTTGACAATTGCCAGCTGAGCTGTGAGATTCCTGCCTGCTGATCTGCTTGATAATTGCCAGCTGAGGTGTGTGATTCCAGCCTGCTCATCTGCTTGATTATTGCAAGCTGAGCTGCATGATTCCTTCCTGCTCATCTGCTTGAAAATTGGCAGCTGAACTGCATGATTCCTGCCTGTAATCTGCTTGAAAATTGCCAGAGGAGCTGCGTGATTCCTGCCTGCTCATCTGCTTGACAATTGCTAGCTGAGCTGCGTGATCCTACCTTACCATCTGCTTTATTATTGCCAGCTGAGCAGCATAATTCATCACAGTTGAGCCCCATGATTATTGCCTGCGGATTGCGTGATTGGTGACAGCTCACCTCTTTGATTATTGCCTCCAGAGGCACATCATCAGTGCATGATAGCCACGTGATCAGTGCATGTTCACTCACATGATCAGCACCCTTCAGTCACGTGATCACTGCATGCTCAGTTACCTGACCAGTTCATGATCAGCCACGTGATCAGTGCATAATCAGACACGTGATCAGTGTATGATCAGCCACGTGATCAGTGCATGCTTAGTCACCTGATCACTGCATGATAGCCATGTAATCAGTGCATAATCAGTCACATGATCAGGGCATGATCAGTCACGTGATCAGTGAATGATAGCCACATGATCAGTGCATGATCTATCATGCGATCAGTGCATGACAGCCACGTGATCAGTGCATGATAGCCACCTGATCAGTGCATGATAAGTCACGTGATCAGTGCATGATCAGTCATGTGATCAGTGTATGATCAGCCACGAGATCAGTGCATGATAGCAACGTGATCAATGCATGATAGCCACGTGATCAGTGCATGATAGCCACCTGATCAGGGCATGATCAGTCACGTGATCAGTGCATGATCTTTTCACGTGATCAGTGTATGATCATCAAAGTGAAGATTGTGTGCTCAGTCACGTGATCAGGGCCTGCTGAGCTGCGTGATTCCTGTCTGAGAGCTGCTTGACAATTGCCAGGTGAGCTGCGTGTTTCCTGCCTTCTCATCTGCTTGATAATTGCCAGCTGAGCTGTGTGATTCCTGCCTGCTCATCTGCTTGATAATTGCCAGTTGAGCTGCGTGATTCCTGCCTGCTCATCTGCTTGATAACTGGCAGCTGAGCTGCGTGACTCCTCCCTGCTCCTCTACTTGATAATTGCCAGCTGAGCTGTGTGATTCCTGCCTGTACATTTGAATATTGCTTTCTGAGGCACATCATCAGTGCATGATAGCCACGTGATCAGCGCATGATCATTCACATGATCAGTGCCATTCAGACATGTGATCACTGCAGCCTCAGTCACGTGATCAGTTCATGATCAGCCACGTTATTAGTGCATGATCAGCAACGTGGTCACTGGATGATCATCCACGTGATCAGTGCATGGGTAGTCACGTGATCAGTGCATGATAGCCACGTGATCAGTGCATGGTCAGTCACATGATCACAGCCATTCAGACACGTGGAGACTGCAGCCTCAGTCACGTGATCAGTTCATGATCAGCCACGTTATTAGTGCATGATCAGCAACGTGGTCACTGGATGATCATCCACGTGATCAGTGCATGGGCAGTCACGTGATCAGTGTATGATCAGCCACGTGAACAGTGTGTGCTCAGTCTCGTGATCAGGGCCTGCTGAGCTGCGTGATTCCTGCCTGTAATCTGCTTGACAATTGCCAAATGAGCTGGGTGATTCCTGCCTGCTCATCTGCTTGACAATTGCTAGCTTAGCTACGTCATCCTACCTTCTCATCTGCTTTATTATTGCCAGCTGAGCAGCATAATTCATCACAGTTGAGCCCCATGATTATTGCCTGCGGATTGCGTGATTGGTGACAGCTCACCTCTTTGATTATTGCCTCCAGAGGCACATCATCAGTGCATGATAGCCACGTGATCAGTGCATGTTCACTCACATGATCAGCACCCTTCAGTCACGTGATCACTGCATGCTCAGTTACCTGATCAGTTCATGATCAGCCACGTGATCGGTGCATAATCAGACACGTGATCAGTGTATGATCAGCCACGTGATCAGTGCATGCTTAGTCAACTGATCACTGCATGATAGCCATGTAATCAGTGCATAATCAGTCACATGATCAGGGCATGATCAGTCACGTGATAAGTGAATGATAGCGACGTGATCAGTGCATGTTCAGTCATGTCATTAGTGCATGATAGCCACGTGATCAGTGCATGATCAGCCACGTGATCAGGGCATGCTCAACCACGTGATCAGTGTATGATCAGTCACGTGAACAGTGTATGATCATCCACGTGATCAGTGCATGATCAGTCACTTTATCAGTGCATGATCTGTCACGTGATCAGTGTATGACCAGCCACATGATCAATGCATGATAGCCACCTCATCAGTGCATGATAGCCACGTGATCAGTGCATGATCAGTTACATGACCAGTGTATGATCAGCCACTTGATCAGTGCATGATAGCCACGTGATCAGTGCATGGTCAGTCACATGATCAGTGCATGATCAGACACGTAGTCAGTGCATGATAGCCACGTTATCAGTGCATGATCAGTTACATGATCAGTGCATGCGCAGTCAAGGAATCTATGCATGATAGCCACGTGATCAGTGCATGATCAGCCAGGTGATCAGTGAATGATAGCCACGTGATCAGTGCATGATCAGTCACGTGATCAGTGCATGATCAGTCATGTGATCAGTGTATGAACAGCCACGTGATCAGGGCATGATCAGTCACGTGAAATTGTATGATAGCCACGTGATCAGTGCATGATCAGCCACTTGATCAGTGCATGATAGCCACCTGATCAATTCATGATCAGCAGCGTGATTCGTGCATGATCAGCCACGTGATCAGTGTATGATCATCCACATGATCAGTGCATGCGCAGTCAGGTGTCCAGTGCATGATACCGACGTGATCAGTGCATGATCAGTCACGTAATCAATGCATGATCAGCTACGTGATCACTGCATGATAGCCAGGTAATCAGTGCATGATCAGCCAGGTGATCAGTGTATGATCAGCCACGTAATCAGTGCATGATAAGCACGTGATCATTGCATGATCCGTCATGTGATCAGTGTATGATCAGCCACGTGATCAATGCATGATAGCCACCTGATCAGTGCATGATCAGTCACTTTATCAGTGCATGATCTGTCACGTGATCAGTGTAGGATATCCACGTGATCAGTCCGTGCACAGTCATGTGATCAGTGCATGATAGCTACGTGAACACTGCATGATCAGCTCCGTGATCAGTGCATGATAGCCATGTGATTGGTGCATGATCAGTCACGTTATCAGTGCATGATCAGCCACGTGATCACTGCATGGTAGCCACGTTATCTGTGCATGATCAGTTACCTGATCAGTGCATGCGCAGTCACGTGATCAGTGCATTATCAACGACGGGATCACTGTATGATCAGCCAGGTGATCATTGCATACCCAGTCACGTGATCAGTGTATGATCAGTCAGGTGAACAGTGTATGATCATCCACGTGATCAGTGCATGGGCAGTCATGTGATCAGTGAATGATAGCCACGTAATCAGTGCATGATCACTCATATGATCAGAGTATGATCAGCCACGTGATCAGTGCATGTTAGCCACGTGATCAGTGCATGATAGCCACCTGATCAGTGCATGATCAGCCAGGTGATCAGTGTATGATCAGACACCTGAACAGTGCATGATAGACATGTTATCAGGGCATGATAGCCATCTGATCAGTGCTTGATCAGTCACATGATGAGTGCACGATCTGTTACGTGATCAGTGCATTTTAGCCAAATGATCAGGACATGATAGCCACGTGATCAGTGCATCATCAGCCACGTGATCAGTGCATTTTAGCCAAGTGATCAGGACATGATAGCCACGTGATCAGTACTTGACCAGCCACGTGATCAGTGCCTGCACAGTCACGTGAACAGGGACTGCTGAGCTGCGTGATTCCTGCCTGCTCATCTACTTGATAATTGCCAACTGAGCTGCGTGATTCCTGCCTGCTCATCTGCTTGATAATTGCCAGCTGAGCTGCCGGATACCTGTTTGCTCATCTGCTTGATTATTGCCAGCTCAGCTGTGTGATTCCTGCCTCCTCATCTGCTTGACAATGGCCAGCTGAGCCGTGTGATTCCTGCCTGCTCAGCTGCTTGATTATTGTCAGCTGAGCAGCATGATTCATCACAGATGAAGTCCATGATTATTGCCTACTGATTGCGTGATTCGTGCCTGCTCAGCTCTTTGATTATTGCCTCCTGAGGCACATCATCAGTGCATGATAGCCACGTGATCAGCGCATGATCACTCACATGATCAGCGACATTCAGACAAGTGATCACTGCATGCTCAGTCACATGATCAGTTCATGATCAGCCATGTGATTAGTGCATGATCAGCCACGTGATCAGTGCATGATTATCCACGTGATCAGTGCATGCACAGTCACGTGGTCAGTGCATGATAGCCAGGTGATCAGTGCATGATCAGTAACGTGATCAGTGTATGATCAGCCACGTGATCAGTGCATGATAGCCAAGTGATCAGGGCATGATAGCCACGTGATCAGTGAATGATCTGTCACGTGATCAGTGCATGATCAGGCACGGGATCAGTGCATGATCAGGCACGGGATCAGTGCACGATCAGGCAGGTGATCAGTGCATGATGAGTCACGTGATCAGTGTATGATCAGCCACGTGATCAGTGCATGATAACCACGTGACCAGTGCATGATCAGTCACGTGATCAGTGCATGATCAGCCACGGGATCAGTGCATGATAGCCATGTGATCAGTGCATGATAGCTACGTGATCAGTGCATGCACAGTCACGTGATCATTGTATGATCAGCCACGTGATCAGTGCATGCACAGTCACGTGATCATTGTATGATCAGCTTCGTGATCAGTGCATGATCAGCCACGTGATCAGTGCATGATCAGGCAGGTGATCAGTGCATGATCAGGCAGGTGATCAGTGCATGATCAGCCACGTGATCAGTGCATGCACAGTCACGTGATCATTGTATGATCAGCTTCGTGATCAGTGCATGATCAGCCACGTGATCAGTGCATGATCATGCACGTGATCAGTGCATGATCAGCCACGTGATCAGTGCATGCACAGTCACGTGATCATTGTATGATCAGCTTCGTGATCAGTGCATGATCAGGCACCTGATCAGTGCATGATCAGTCACGTGATCAGTGTATGATCAGCCACGTGATAAGTGCATGATCAGCCGCTTGATCAGTGCATGATTAGCCAAATCATCAGTGCATGCAGTCACAGGATCAGTGTATGATCAGGTTCGTGATCAGTGCATGATCAGCCACGGGATCAGTGCATGATCACTCACGTGATCAGTGCATGATCAGTCATGTGATCAGTGTATGATAAGACACGTGATCAGTGCATGATTGCCATGTGATCAGTGCATGATCAGCCACGTGATCAGTGCATGATCAGGCACGTGATCAGTGCATGATCAGTCATGTGATCAGTGTATGATAAGACACGTGATCAGTGCATGATTTCATGTGATCAGTTCATGATCAGCCACGTAATCAGTGCATGATAGCCACCTGACCAATGCATGATCAGCAACGTGATTAGTGCATGATCAGCCACATGATCACTGCATGATCAGCCACGTGATCAGTGTATGATCAGCCATGTGATCAGTGCATGATAGCCAAGCTATAAATGCATGAGAGCTACGTGATCAGTGCATGATCAGTCACATGATCAGTGCATGATCAGCCACGTGATCAGTGAATGAGAGCCACCTGATCAGTGCATGATCAGTCACGTGAGCAGTGCATGATCAGCCCCGTGATCAGTGCATGATCATCCACGTGATCAGTGAATGAGAGCCACCTGATCAGTGCATGATCAGTCACGTGATCAGTGCAGGATCAGCCACGTGATCAGTGAATGAGAGCCACCTGATCAGTGCATGATCAGTCACGTGAGCAGTGCATGATCAGCCCCGTGATCAGTGCATGATCATCCACGTGATCAGTGAATGAGAGCCACCTGATCAGTGCATGATCAGTCACGTGATCAGTGCATGATCAGCCACGTGATCAGTGCAGGATCAGCCACGTGATCAGTGAATGAGAGCCACCTGATCAGTGCATGATCAGTCACGTGAGCAGTGCATGATCAGCCACGTGATCAGTGCATGATCATCCACGTGATCAGTGAATGAGAGCCACCTGATCAGTGCTTGATCAGTCACGTGATCAGTGCATGATCAGCCACGTGATCAGTGCAGGATCAGCCACGTGATCAGTGAATGAGAGCCACCTGATCAGTGCATGATCAGTCACGTGAGCAGTGCATGATCAGCCACGTGATCAGTGCATGATCATCCACATGATCAGTGCCTGTGCAGTCACGTGATCAGTACTCGATAGCCGTTTGATCAGTGCATGATCAGTCACGTTATCAGTGTATGATCATCAAAGTGAAGATTGTGTGCTCAGTCACGTGATCAGGGCCTGCTGAGCTGCGTGATTCCTGTCTGAGAGCTGCTTGACAATTGCCAGCTGAGCTGCGTGTTTCCTGCCTTCTCATCTGCTTGATAATTGCCAGCTGAGCTGTGTGATTCCTGCCTGCTCATCTGCTTGATAATTGCCAGTTGAGCTGCGTGATTCCTGCCTGCTCATCTGCTTGATAACTGGCAGCTGAGCTGCGTGACTCCTCCCTGCTCCTCTACTTGATAATTGCCAGCTGAGCTGTGTGATTCCTGCCTGTACATTTGAATATTGCTTCCTGAGGCACATCATCAGTGCATGATAGCCACGTGATCAGCGCATGATCATTCACATGATCAGTGCCATTCAGACATGTGATCACTGCAGCCTCAGTCACGTGATCAGTTCATGATCAGCCACGTTATTAGTGCATGATCAGCAACGTGGTCACTGGATGATCATCCACGTGATCAGTGCATGGGTAGTCACGTGATCAGTGCATGATAGCCACGTGATCAGTGCATGGTCAGTCACATGATCACAGCCATTCAGACACGTGGAGACTGCAGCCTCAGTCACGTGATCAGTTCATGATCAGCCACGTGATCATTGCATGCACAATCACGTGATCAGTGTATGATCAGTCACGTGAACAGTGTATGATCATCCACGTGATCAGTGCATGGGCAGTCACGTGATCAATGCATGATAGCCACCTGATCAGTGCATGATAGCCACCTGATCCGTGCATGATCAGCCACGTGATCAGTGCATGATCATCCACGTGATCAGTGCATGATAGCCACGTGATCAGTGCATGATAGCCACCTGATCAATGCATGATCAGCAACGTGATTCGTGCATGATCAGCCACGTGATCAGTGCATGATCATCCACATGATCAGTGCCTGTGCAGTCACGTGATCAGTACACGATAGCCGTTTGATCAGTGCATGATCAGTCACGTTATCAGTGTATGATCATCAAAGTGAAGATTGTGTGCTCAGTCACGTGATCAGGGCCTGCTGAGCTGCGTGATTCCTGTCTGAGAGCTGCTTGACAATTGCCAGCTGAGCTGCGTGTTTCCTGCCTTCTCATCTGCTTGATAATTGCCAGCTGAGCTGTGTGATTCCTGCCTGCTCATCTGCTTGATAATTGCCAGTTGAGCTGCGTGATTCCTGCCTGCTCATCTGCTTGATAACTGGCAGCTGAGCTGCGTGACTCCTCCCTGCTCCTCTACTTGATAATTGCCAGCTGAGCTGTGTGATTCCTGCCTGTACATTTGAATATTGCTTCCTGAGGCACATCATCAGTGCATGATAGCCACGTGATCAGCGCATGATCATTCACATGATCAGTGCCATTCAGACATGTGATCACTGCAGCCTCAGTCACATGATCAGTTCATGATCAGCCACGTTATTAGTGCATGATCAGCAACGTGGTCACTGGATGATCATCCACGTGATCAGTGCATGGGTAGTCACGTGATCAGTGCATGATAGCCACGTGATCAGTGCATGGTCAGTCACATGATCACAGCCATTCAGACACGTGGAGACTGCAGCCTCAGTCACGTGATCAGTTCATGATCAGCCACGTTATTAGTGCATGATCAGCAACGTGGTCACTGGATGATCATCCACGTGATCAGTGCATGGGCAGTCACGTGATCAGTGTATGATCAGCCACGTGAACAGTGTGTGCTCAGTCTCGTGATCAGGGCCTGCTGAGCTGCGTGATTCCTGCCTGTAATCTGCTTGACAATTGCCAAATGAGCTGGGTGATTCCTGCCTGCTCATCTGCTTGACAATTGCTAGCTTAGCTACGTCATCCTACCTTCTCATCTGCTTTATTATTGCCAGCTGAGCAACATAATTCATCACAGTTGAGCCCCATGATTATTGCCTGCGGATTGCGTGATTGGTGACAGCTCACCTCTTTGATTATTGCCTCCAGAGGCACATCATCAGTGCATGATAGCCACGTGATCAGTGCATGTTCACTCACATGATCAGCACCCTTCAGTCACGTGATCACTGCATGCTCAGTTACCTGATCAGTTCATGATCAGCCACGTGATCGGTGCATAATCAGACACGTGATCAGTGTATGATCAGCCACGTGATCAGTGCATGCTTAGTCAACTGATCACTGCATGATAGCCATGTAATCAGTGCATAATCAGTCACAGGATCAGGGCATGATCAGTCACGTGATAAGTGAATGATAGCCACGTGATCAGTGCATGTTCAGTCATGTGATTAGTGCATGATAGCCACGTGATCAGTGTATGATCAGCCACGTGATCATTACATGCACAATCACGTGATCAGTGTATGATCAGTCACGTGAACAGTGTATGATCATCCACGTGATCAGTGCATGGGCAGTCACGTGATCAATGCATGATAGCCACCTGATCAGTGCATGATAGCCACCTGATCCGTGCATGATCAGCCACGTGATCAGTGCATGATCATCCACGTGATCAGTGCATGATAGCCACGTGATCAGTGCATGATAGCCACCTGATCAATGCATGATCAGCAACGTGATTCGTGCATGATCAGCCACGTGATCAGTGTATGATCAGCCAGGTGATCAGGGCATGATCAACCGGGTGATAAGTGTATGATCAGCCACGTGATCATTGCATGCACAATCACGTGATCAGTGTATGATCAGTCACGTGAACAGTGTATGATCATCCACGTGATCAGTGCATGGGCAGTCACGTGATCAGTGCATGATAGCCACCTGATCAGTGCATGATAGCCACCTGATCCAGTGCATGATCAGCCACGTGATCAGTGCATGATCATCCACGTGATCAGTGCATGATAGCCACGTGATCAGTGCATGATCAGTCACCTGATCAGTTTATGATCAGCCAAGTGAACAGTGGGTGCTCAGTCACGTGATAAGGGCCTGCTGAGCTGCATGATTCCTGTCTGCTCATCTGCTTGACAATTGCCAGCTGAGCTGTGAGATTCCTGCCTGCTGATCTGCTTGATAATTGCCAGCTGAGGTGTGTGATTCCAGCCTGCTCATCTGCTTGATTATTGCGAGCTGAGCTGCATGATTCCTTCCTGCTCATCTGCTTGAAAATTGGCAGCTGAACTGCATGATTCCTGCCTGTAATCTGCTTGAAAATTGCCAGAGGAGCTGCGTGATTCCTGCCTGCTCATCTGCTTGACAATTGCTAGCTGAGCTGCGTGATCCTACCTTACCATCTGCTTTATTATTGCCAGCTGAGCAGCATAATTCATCACAGTTGAGCCCCATGATTATTGCCTGCGGATTGCGTGATTGGTGACAGCTCACCTCTTTGATTATTGCCTCCAGAGGCACATCATCAGTGCATGATAGCCACGTGATCAGTGCATGTTCACTCACATGATCAGCACCCTTCAGTCACGTGATCACTGCATGCTCAGTTACCTGATCAGTTCATGATCAGCCACGTGATCGGTGCATAATCAGACACGTGATCAGTGTATGATCAGCCACGTGATCAGTGCATGCTTAGTCAACTGATCACTGCATGATAGCCATGTAATCAGTGCATAATCAGTCACAGGATCAGGGCATGATCAGTCACGTGATAAGTGAATGATAGCCACGTGATCAGTGCATGTTCAGTCATGTGATTAGTGCATGATAGCCACGTGATCAGTGCATGATCAGCCACGTGATCAGGGCATGATCAACCACGTGATAAGTGTATGATCAGCCACGTGATCATTGCATGCACAATCACGTGATCAGTGTATGATCAGTCACGTGAACAGTGTATGATCATCCACGTGATCAGTGCATGGGCAGTCACGTGATCAGTGCATGATAGCCACCTGATCAGTGCATGATAGCCACCTGATCCGTGCATGATCAGCCACGTGATCAGTGCATGATCATCCACGTGATCAGTGCATGATATCCACGTGATCAGTGCATGATCAGTCACCTGATCAGTTTATGATCAGCCAAGTGAACAGTGGGTGCTCAGTCACGTGATAAGGGCCTGCTGAGCTGCATGATTCCTGTCTGCTCATCTGCTTGACAATTGCCAGCTGAGCTGTGAGATTCCTGCCTGCTGATCTGCTTGATAATTGCCAGCTGAGGTGTGTGATTCCAGCCTGCTCATCTGCTTGATTATTGCAAGCTGAGCTGCATGATTCCTTCCTGCTCATCTGCTTGAAAATTGGCAGCTGAACTGCATGATTCCTGCCTGTAATCTGCTTGAAAATTGCCAGAGGAGCTGCGTGATTCCTGCCTGCTCATCTGCTTGACAATTGCTAGCTGAGCTGCGTGATCCTACCTTACCATCTGCTTTATTATTGCCAGCTGAGCAGCATAATTCATCACAGTTGAGCCCCATGATTATTGCCTGCGGATTGCGTGATTGGTGACAGCTCACCTCTTTGATTATTGCCTCCAGAGGCACATCATCAGTGCATGATAGCCACGTGATCAGTGCATGTTCACTCACATGATCAGCACCCTTCAGTCACGTGATCACTGCATGCTCAGTTACCTGACCAGTTCATGATCAGCCACGTGATCAGTGCATAATCAGACACGTGATCAGTGTATGATCAGCCACGTGATCAGTGCATGCTTAGTCACCTGATCACTGCATGATAGCCATGTAATCAGTGCATAATCAGTCACATGATCAGGGCATGATCAGTCACGTGATCAGTGAATGATAGCCACATGATCAGTGCATGATCTATCATGCGATCAGTGCATGACAGCCACGTGATCAGTGCATGATAGCCACCTGATCAGTGCATGATAAGTCACGTGATCAGTGCATGATCAGTCATGTGATCAGTGTATGATCAGCCACGAGATCAGTGCATGATAGCAACGTGATCAATGCATGATAGCCACGTGATCAGTGCATGATAGCCACCTGATCAGGGCATGATCAGTCACGTGATCAGTGCATGATCTTTTCACGTGATCAGTGTATGATCATCAAAGTGAAGATTGTGTGCTCAGTCACGTGATCAGGGCCTGCTGAGCTGCGTGATTCCTGTCTGAGAGCTGCTTGACAATTGCCAGCTGAGCTGCGTGTTTCCTGCCTTCTCATCTGCTTGATAATTGCCAGCTGAGCTGTGTGATTCCTGCCTGCTCATCTGCTTGATAATTGCCAGTTGAGCTGCGTGATTCCTGCCTGCTCATCTGCTTGATAACTGGCAGCTGAGCTGCGTGACTCCTCCCTGCTCCTCTACTTGATAATTGCCAGCTGAGCTGTGTGATTCCTGCCTGTACATTTGAATATTGCTTTCTGAGGCACATCATCAGTGCATGATAGCCACGTGATCAGCGCATGATCATTCACATGATCAGTGCCATTCAGACATGTGATCACTGCAGCCTCAGTCACGTGATCAGTTCATGATCAGCCACGTTATTAGTGCATGATCAGCAACGTGGTCACTGGATGATCATCCACGTGATCAGTGCATGGGTAGTCACGTGATCAGTGCATGATAGCCACGTGATCAGTGCATGGTCACTCACATGATCACAGCCATTCAGACACGTGGAGACTGCAGCCTCAGTCACGTGATCAGTTCATGATCAGCCACGTTATTAGTGCATGATCAGCAACGTGGTCACTGGATGATCATCCACGTGATCAGTGCATGGGCAGTCACGTGATCAGTGTATGATCAGCCACGTGAACAGTGTGTGCTCAGTCTCGTGATCAGGGCCTGCTGAGCTGCGTGATTCCTGCCTGTAATCTGCTTGACAATTGCCAAATGAGCTGGGTGATTCCTGCCTGCTCATCTGCTTGACAATTGCTAGCTTAGCTACGTCATCCTACCTTCTCATCTGCTTTATTATTGCCAGCTGAGCAGCATAATTCATCACAGTTGAGCCCCATGATTATTGCCTGCGGATTGCGTGATTGGTGACAGCTCACCTCTTTGATTATTGCCTCCAGAGGCACATCATCAGTGCATGATAGCCACGTGATCAGTGCATGTTCACTCACATGATCAGCACCCTTCAGTCACGTGATCACTGCATGCTCAGTTACCTGATCAGTTCATGATCAGCCACGTGATCGGTGCATAATCAGACACGTGATCAGTGTATGATCAGCCACGTGATCAGTGCATGCTTAGTCAACTGATCACTGCATGATAGCCATGTAATCAGTGCATAATCAGTCACATGATCAGGGCATGATCAGTCACGTGATAAGTGAATGATAGCGACGTGATCAGTGCATGTTCAGTCATGTCATTAGTGCATGATAGCCACGTGATCAGTGCATGATCAGCCACGTGATCAGGGCATGCTCAACCACGTGATCAGTGTATGATCAGTCACGTGAACAGTGTATGATCATCCACGTGATCAGTGCATGATCAGTCACTTTATCAGTGCATGATCTGTCACGTGATCAGTGTATGACC
Source organism: Bos indicus x Bos taurus (assembly GCF_003369695.1). Taxonomy (NCBI): domain Eukaryota; kingdom Metazoa; phylum Chordata; class Mammalia; order Artiodactyla; family Bovidae; genus Bos; species Bos indicus x Bos taurus. Next base: position 24,271 of record NW_020868255.1, read on the forward strand.
AGCCACATGATCAATGCATGATAGCCACCTCATCAGTGCATGATAGCCACGTGATCAGTGCATGATCAGTTACATGACCAGTGTATGATCAGCCACTTGATCAGTGCATGATAGCCACGTGATCAGTGCATGGTCAGTCACATGATCAGTGCATGATCAGACACGTAGTCAATGCATGATAGCCACGTTATCAGTGCATGATCAGTTACATGATCAGTGCATGCGCAGTCAAGGAATCTATGCATGATAGCCACGTGATCAGTGCATGATCAGCCAGGTGATCAGTGAATGATAGCCACGTGATCAGTGCATGATCAGTCACGTGATCAGTGCATGATCAGTCATGTGATCAGTGTATGAACAGCCACGTGATCAGGGCATGATCAGTCACGTGAAATTGTATGATAGCCACGTGATCAGTGCATGATCAGCCACTTGATCAGTGCATGATAGCCACCTGATCAATTCATGATCAGCAGCGTGATTCGTGCATGATCAGCCACGTGATCAGTGTATGATCATCCACATGATCAGTGCATGCGCAGTCAGGTGTCCAGTGCATGATACCGACGTGATCAGTGCATGATCAGTCACGTAATCAATGCATGATCAGCTACGTGATCACTGCATGATAGCCAGGTAATCAGTGCATGATCAGCCAGGTGATCAGTGTATGATCAGCCACGTAATCAGTGCATGATAAGCACGTGATCATTGCATGATCCGTCATGTGATCAGTGTATGATCAGCCACGTGATCAATGCATGATAGCCACCTGATCAGTGCATGATCAGTCACTTTATCAGTGCATGATCTGTCACGTGATCAGTGTAGGATATCCACGTGATCAGTCCGTGCACAGTCATGTGATCAGTGCATGATAGCTACGTGAACACTGCATGATCAGCTCCGTGATCAGTGCATGATAGCCATGTGATTGGTGCATGATCAGTCACGTTATCAGTGCATGATCAGCCACGTGATCACTGCATGGTAGCCACGTTATCTGTGCATGATCAGTTACCTGATCAGTGCATGCGCAGTCACGTGATCAGTGCATTATCAACGACGGGATCACTGTATGATCAGCCAGGTGATCATTGCATACCCAGTCACGTGATCAGTGTATGATCAGTCAGGTGAACAGTGTATGATCATCCACGTGATCAGTGCATGGGCAGTCATGTGATCAGTGAATGATAGCCACGTAATCAGTGCATGATCACTCATATGATCAGAGTATGATCAGCCACGTGATCAGTGCATGTTAGCCACGTGATCAGTGCATGATAGCCACCTGATCAGTGCATGATCAGCCAGGTGATCAGTGTATGATCAGACACCTGAACAGTGCATGATAGACATGTTATCAGGGCATGATAGCCATCTGATCAGTGCTTGATCAGTCACATGATGAGTGCACGATCTGTTACGTGATCAGTGCATTTTAGCCAAATGATCAGGACATGATAGCCACGTGATCAGTGCATCATCAGCCACGTGATCAGTGCATTTTAGCCAAGTGATCAGGACATGATAGCCACGTGATCAGTACTTGACCAGCCACGTGATCAGTGCCTGCACAGTCACGTGAACAGGGACTGCTGAGCTGCGTGATTCCTGCCTGCTCATCTACTTGATAATTGCCAACTGAGCTGCGTGATTCCTGCCTGCTCATCTGCTTGATAATTGCCAGCTGAGCTGCCGGATACCTGTTTGCTCATCTGCTTGATTATTGCCAGCTCAGCTGTGTGATTCCTGCCTCCTCATCTGCTTGACAATGGCCAGCTGAGCCGTGTGATTCCTGCCTGCTCAGCTGCTTGATTATTGTCAGCTGAGCAGCATGATTCATCACAGATGAAGTCCATGATTATTGCCTACTGATTGCGTGATTCGTGCCTGCTCAGCTCTTTGATTATTGCCTCCTGAGGCACATCATCAGTGCATGATAGCCACGTGATCAGCGCATGATCACTCACATGATCAGCGACATTCAGACAAGTGATCACTGCATGCTCAGTCACATGATCAGTTCATGATCAGCCATGTGATTAGTGCATGATCAGCCACGTGATCAGTGCATGATTATCCACGTGATCAGTGCATGCACAGTCACGTGGTCAGTGCATGATAGCCAGGTGATCAGTGCATGATCAGTAACGTGATCAGTGTATGATCAGCCACGTGATCAGTGCATGATAGCCAAGTGATCAGGGCATGATAGCCACGTGATCAGTGAATGATCTGTCACGTGATCAGTGCATGATCAGGCACGGGATCAGTGCATGATCAGGCACGGGATCAGTGCACGATCAGGCAGGTGATCAGTGCATGATGAGTCACGTGATCAGTGTATGATCAGCCACGTGATCAGTGCATGATAACCACGTGACCAGTGCATGATCAGTCACGTGATCAGTGCATGATCAGCCACGGGATCAGTGCATGATAGCCATGTGATCAGTGCATGATAGCTACGTGATCAGTGCATGCACAGTCACGTGATCATTGTATGATCAGCCACGTGATCAGTGCATGCACAGTCACGTGATCATTGTATGATCAGCTTCGTGATCAGTGCATGATCAGCCACGTGATCAGTGCATGATCAGGCAGGTGATCAGTGCATGATCAGGCAGGTGATCAGTGCATGATCAGCCACGTGATCAGTGCATGCACAGTCACGTGATCATTGTATGATCAGCTTCGTGATCAGTGCATGATCAGCCACGTGATCAGTGCATGATCATGCACGTGATCAGTGCATGATCAGCCACGTGATCAGTGCATGATCAGGCACCTGATCAGTGCATGATCAGTCACGTGATCAGTGTATGATCAACCACGTGATAAGTGCATGATCAGCCGCTTGATCAGTGCATGATTAGCCAAATCATCAGTGCATGCAGTCACAGGATCAGTGTATGATCAGGTTCGTGATCAGTGCATGATCAGCCACGGGATCAGTGCATGATCACTCACGTGATCAGTGCATGATCAGTCATGTGATCAGTGTATGATAAGACACGTGATCAGTGCATGATTGCCATGTGATCAGTGCATGATCAGCCACGTGATCAGTGCATGATCAGGCACGTGATCAGTGCATGATCAGTCATGTGATCAGTGTATGATAAGACACGTGATCAGTGCATGATTTCATGTGATCAGTTCATGATCAGCCACGTAATCAGTGCATGATAGCCACCTGACCAATGCATGATCAGCAACGTGATTAGTGCATGATCAGCCACGTGATCAGTGTATGATCGGCCATGTGATCAGTGCATGATAGCCAAGCTACAAATGCATGAGAGCTACGTGATCAGTGCATGATCAGTCACATGATCAGTGCATGATCAGCCACGTGATCAGTGAATGAGAGCCACCTGATCAGTGCATGATCAGTCACGTGAGCAGTGCATGATCAGCCCCGTGATCAGTGCATGATCATCCACGTGATCAGTGAATGAGAGCCACCTGATCAGTGCATGATCAGTCACGTGAGCAGTGCATGATCAGCCCCGTGATCAGTGCATGATCATCCACGTGATCAGTGAATGAGAGCCACCTGATCAGTGCATGATCAGTCACGTGATCAGTGCATGATCAGCCACGTGATCAGTGCATGATCATCCACGTGATCAGTGAATGAGAGCCACCTGATCAGTGCATGATCAGCCACGTGATCAGTGCATGATCAGCCACGTGATCAGTGCAGGATCAGCCACGTGATCAGTGAATGAGAGCCACCTGATCAGTGCATGATCAGTCACGTGAGCAGTGCATGATCAGCCACGTGATCAGTGCATGATCATCCACATGATCAGTGCCTGTGCAGTCACGTGATCAGTACACGATAGCCATTTGATCAGTGCATGATCAGTCACGTTATCAGTGTATGATCATCAAAGTGAAGATTGTGTGCTCAGTCACGTGATCAGGGCCTGCTGAGCTGCGTGATTCCTGTCTGAGAGCTGCTTGACAATTGCCAGCTGAGCTGCGTGTTTCCTGCCTTCTCATCTGCTTGATAATTGCCAGCTGAGCTGTGTGATTCCTGCCTGCTCATCTGCTTGATAATTGCCAGTTGAGCTGCGTGATTCCTGCCTGCTCATCTGCTTGATAACTGGCAGCTGAGCTGCGTGACTCCTCCCTGCTCCTCTACTTGATAATTGCCAGCTGAGCTGTGTGATTCCTGCCTGTACATTTGAATATTGCTTCCTGAGGCACATCATCAGTGCATGATAGCCACGTGATCAGCGCATGATCATTCACATGATCAGTGCCATTCAGACATGTGATCACTGCAGCCTCAGTCACGTGATCAGTTCATGATCAGCCACGTTATTAGTGCATGATCAGCAACGTGGTCACTGGATGATCATCCACGTGATCAGTGCATGGGTAGTCACGTGATCAGTGCATGATAGCCACGTGATCAGTGCATGGTCAGTCACATGATCACAGCCATTCAGACACGTGGAGACTGCAGCCTCAGTCACGTGATCAGTTCATGATCAGCCACGTTATTAGTGCATGATCAGCAACGTGGTCACTGGATGATCATCCACGTGATCAGTGCATGGGCAGTCACGTGATCAGTGTATGATCAGCCACGTGAACAGTGTGTGCTCAGTCTCGTGATCAGGGCCTGCTGAGCTGCGTGATTCCTGCCTGTAATCTGCTTGACAATTGCCAAATGAGCTGGGTGATTCCTGCCTGCTCATCTGCTTGACAATTTCTAGCTTAGCTACGTCATCCTACCTTCTCATCTGCTTTATTATTGCCAGCTGAGCAGCATAATTCATCACAGTTGAGCCCCATGATTATTGCCTGCGGATTGCGTGATTGGTGACAGCTCACCTCTTTGATTATTGCCTCCAGAGGCACATCATCAGTGCATGATAGCCACGTGATCAGTGCATGTTCACTCACATGATCAGCACCCTTCAGTCACGTGATCACTGCATGCTCAGTTACCTGATCAGTTCATGATCAGCCACGTGATCGGTGCATAATCAGACACGTGATCAGTGTATGATCAGCCACGTGATCAGTGCATGATCAGGCAGGTGATCAGTGCATGATCAGGCAGGTGATCAGTGCATGATCAGCCACGTGATCAGTGCATGCACAGTCACGTGATCATTGTATGATCAGCTTCGTGATCAGTGCATGATCAGCCACGTGATCAGTGCATGATCATGCACGTGATCAGTGCATGATCAGCCACGTGATCAGTGCATGATCAGGCACCTGATCAGTGCATGATCAGTCACGTGATCAGTGTATGATCAACCACGTGATAAGTGCATGATCAGCCGCTTGATCAGTGCATGATTAGCCAAATCATCAGTGCATGCAGTCACAGGATCAGTGTATGATCAGGTTCGTGATCAGTGCATGATCAGCCACGGGATCAGTGCATGATCACTCACGTGATCAGTGCATGATCAGTCATGTGATCAGTGTATGATAAGACACGTGATCAGTGCATGATTGCCATGTGATCAGTGCATGATCAGCCACGTGATCAGTGCATGATCAGGCACGTGATCAGTGCATGATCAGTCATGTGATCAGTGTATGATAAGACACGTGATCAGTGCATGATTCATGTGATCAGTTCATGATCAGCCACGTAATCAGTGCATGATAGCCACCTGACCAATGCATGATCAGCAACGTGATTAGTGCATGATCAGCCACATGATCACTGCATGATCAGCCACGTGATCAGTGTATGATCGGCCATGTGATCAGTGCATGATAGCCAAGCTACAAATGCTGAGAGCTACGTGATCAGTGCATGATCCAGTCACATGATCAGTGCATGATCAGCACGTGATCAGTGAATGAGAGCCACCTGATCAGTGCATGATCAGTCACGTGAGCAGTGCATGATCAGCCCCGGATCAGTGCATGATCATCCACGTGATCAGTGAATGAGAGCCACCTGATCAGTGCATGATCAGTCACGTGATCAGTGCATGATCAGCCACGTGATCAGTGCATGATCATCCACGTGATCAGTGGAATGAGAGCCACCTGATCAGTGCATGATCAGTCACGTGATCAGTGCATGATCAGCCACGTGATCAGTGCAGGATCAGCCACGTGATCAGTGAATGAGAGCACCTGATCAGTGCATGATCAGTTCACGTGAGCAGTGCATGATCAGCCACGTGATTCAGTGCATGATCATCCACATGATCAGTGCCTGTGCAGTCACGTGATCAGTACACGATAGCCATTTGATCAGTGCATGATCAGTCCACGTTATCAGTGTATGATCATCAAAGTGAAAGATTGTGTGCTCAGTCACGTGATCAGGGCCTGCTGAGCTGCGTGATTCCTGTCTGAGAGTGCTTGACAATTGCCAGCTGAGCTGCGTGTTTCCTGCCTTCTCATCTGCTTGATAATTGCCAGCTGAGCTGTGTGATTCCTTGCCTGCTCATCTGCTTGATAATTGCCAGTTGAGCTGCGTGATTCCTGCCTGCTCATCTGCTGATAACTGGCAGCTGAGCTGCGTGACTCCTCCCTGCTCCTCTACTTGATAATTGCCAGCTGAGCTGTGTGATTCCTGCCTGTACATTGAATATTGCTCCTGAGGCACAATTCAGTGCATGATAGCCACGTGATCAGCGCATGATCATTCACATGATCAGTGCCATTCAGACATGTGATCACTGCAGCCTCAGTCACGTGATCAGTTCATGATCAGCCACGTTATTACGTGCATGATCAGCAACGTTGTCACTGGATGATCATCCACGTGATCAGTGCATGGTAGTCACCGTGAATCAGTGCATGATAGCCACTGTGATCAGTGCATGGTCAGTCACATGATACAGCCATTCAGACACGTGGAGACTGCAGCCTCAGTCACCGTGATCAGTTCATGATCAGCCACGTTATTAGTCATGATCAGCAACGTGGTCACTGGATGATCATCCACGTGATCAGTGCATGGGCAGTCACGTGATCAGTGTATGATCAGCCACGTGAACAGTGTGTGCTCAGTCTCGTGATCAGGGCCTGCTGAGCTGCGTGATTCCTGCCTGTAATCTGCTTGACAATTGCCAAATGAGCTGGGTGATTCCTGCCTGCTCATCGCTTGACAATTGCTAGCTTAGCTACGTCATCCTACCTTCTCATCTGCTTTTATTATTGCCAGCTGCTGCAGCATAATTCATCACAGTTGAGCCCCATGATTATTGCTGCGGATTGCGTGATTGGTGACAGCTCACCTCTTTGATTATTGCCTCCAGAGGCACATCATCAGTGCATGATAGCCACGTGATCAGTGCATGTTCACTCACATGATCAGCACCCTTCAGTCACGTGATCACTGCATGCTCAGTTACCTGATCAGTTCATGATCAGCCACGTGATCGGTGCATAATCAGACACGTGATCAGTGTATGATCAGCCACGTGATCAGTGCATGATCAGGCAGGTGATCAGTGCATGATCAGGCAGGTGATCAGTGCATGATCAGCCACGTGATCAGTGCATGCACAGTCAGTGATCATTGTATGATCAGCTTCGTGATCAGTGCATGATCAGCCACGTGATCAGTGCTGATCATGCACGTGATCAGTGCATGATCAGCCACGTGATCAGTGCATGATCGGCACCTGATCAGTGCATGATCAGTCACGTGATCAGTGTATGATCAACCACGATAAGTTGCATGATCAGCCGCTTGATCAGTGCATGATTAGCCAAATCATCAGTGCATGCAGTCACAGGATCAGTGTATGATCAGGTTTCGTGATCAGTGCATGATCAGCCACGGATCAGTGCATGATCACTCACGTGATCAGTGCATGATCAGTCATGTGATCAGTGTATGATAAGACACGTGATCAGTGCATGATTGCCATGTGATCAGTGCATGATCAGCCACGTGATCAGTGCATGATCAGCAACGTGATCAGTGCATGATCAGTCATGTGATCAGTGTTATGATAAGACACGTGATCAGTGCATGATTTCATGTGATCAGTTTCATGATCAGCCACGTAATCAGTGCATGATAGCCACCTGACCAATGCATGATCAGCAACGTGATTAGTGCATGATCAGCCACATGATCACTGCATGATCAGCCACGTGATCAGTGTATGATCGGCCATGTGATCAGTGCATGTAGCCAAGCATCAAATGCATGAGAGCTACGTGATCAGTGCATGATCAGTCACATGATCAGTGCATGATCAGCCACGTGATCAGTGAATGAGCCACCTGATCAGTGCATGATCAGTCACGTGAGCAGTGCATGATCAGCCCGTGATCAGTGCATGATCATCCACGTGATCAGTGAATGAGAGCCACCTGATCAGTGCATGATCAG